>NC_050451.1:26379959-26406849 GCF_903995425.1 Onychomys torridus
CACAATAAAACCCCACACATTAATAGTGGGAGACGTCAACACCCCACTTTCACCCTGGACAGATCGCAATTGAAACTTAACAGAAATAATGATTAACTGATGTTATGGCTCAAATGGACTTAATGATATCTACAGTACATTCTACCCAAACAAAAAAGAATATCATTCTTCTCACACCCATGGAACCTTCTCTAAAATGACCACATACTTGGCCACAAAGCAAATCTCAAAGATACAAAAAATTGGAATAACCCCTGTGTCTATCAGACTACCATGGTTAAAGTTAGATTTCAACAACACAAAAAACTACAGAAATCCTACAATTCATGAAACTGAAAATGCTCAACTGAATCACCAATGGGTTAAGAAGAAATAAAAGAAAGAAATTAAAGACTTCCTAGAATCAAAAAATGAATACATCACATACCCAAACTATGGGACATTATGAAAGCAGTGCTAAGAGGGAAATTCATAGTACTAAATGCCCACATAAAAATTGGGGAAATCTCACACTAGTGACTTTACAGCAACACCTGAAAGCCTTGAACAGAAGAAGCCAAAGTCTCCCAGGAGAAAGATGCCAGGAAATTATCAAATTGAGAGCTGAAATCAATAAAATAGAAAAAAAGAGAACAATACAAAATTAATGAAACAAGAGTGGTTCTTTGAGAAATCAACAAGATAGACAAGCCCTTATCCAAACTAACCAAAAGCAGAGGGAGAGCATCCAAATTAACAAAATCAAAATGAAAGGGGGAAAAAAACAACAGACAATGAGAAATCCAGAGAATCACAGGTCATACTTTAAAAACCTCTACTCCACAAACTGGAAAATCTAAAAAATGGATAATTTCTGGATAGGTCCCATACTAAGTTAAATCAAGACCAATAAACCATTTAAATAGTCCAATAACCCCTAAGGAAATAGAATCAGTCATAAAAATTCTCCAAAAAAAAAAGCCCGGACCAGTATGGAATTCTACCAGATCTTCAAAGAAGATTAATACCAATATTTTTAAATTGTTCCACACAATAGAAGCAGAAGGAAATTACCAAACTCCTCTTGAGGGTAAAATTACCTGATTCCTAAACCAAACAAAGATGTCAACAAAGAAAGAGAATACAGACCACTCCCTCATGAACATTGATGCAAAAATAATAAAATTCTGGCAAACAGACTCCAAGAACACATCAAAACAATATCCACATGATCAAGTGGCTTATCCCAGGATGAAGTCTGTCAATGTAATACACCATATAAAAAAAAACTCAAAGAAAAAAACCACATGATCATCTCATAATGCGAAAAGGATTTGAGAAAATCCAACACCCCTTCATGATAAAGGCTTGAGGATCAGGAATACAGGGAACAACCTAAACATAATAAAGGCAATCTACAGCAAGCCAACAGCCAACATCAAATTAAATGGAGAGAAACTCAAAGCATCACTAAAATCAGGAACAAGGCATGGCTGTGTACTTCATAGTAATTGAAGTTTAGCCAGAGTAATAAACAACATAAGAGATTAAGGGATACAAATTGGAAAGGAAGAAGTCAAGCTCTCCCTATTTGCATGCAGATAACATGCAGTACCCCCAAAAATTCAACCAAGAACTGATACAGCTATAAAACCTTCAGCAACATTGCAGACAAGATCAACTCAAATCATACTTCTATTATAGTAGAAACAGGCTGAGAAGAAATCAGAGATACATCACCTTTACAATAGCCACAAATGATATAAAATACCTTGGGTCATCTAACTAAGCATGTGAAGGACCTATATGACAAGAACTTTAAGTCCCTGAAAAAGGAAACTGAAGAAGATGTCAGAAAATGGAAAGATCTCCCATGTTCATGGATAGGCAGGATTAACATAGTAAAAATGGCAATCTTACCAAAAGCAATCTACAGATTCAACGCAATTCCCATCAAATACCCACACAATTCTTCACAGATCTGGAAACTCTCTCATTTAAGCTTTAGTAATGTTTCTTTGACATATGTGGGTGCCCTTGTGTTTGGGGCATAAATGTTCAGAATTGAAACTTCATCTTGTTGGATCTTTCCAGCGATGAGTATGTAATGTCCTTCATCATCTCTTTTGATTGATTTTAGTTTGAAGACTATTTTGCTGTATATTAGGTTGGGTACACCAGCTTGCTTCTTAAGACCATTTGATTGGAATGTGTTTTCCCAGCCTTTTATCCTTAGGAAGTGTCTGTCTTTGAATTTGAGGTGTGTTTCTTGTATGCAGCAGAAAGATGGCTCTTGTTTTTGTATCAATTCTGTTAGTCTGTGTCTTTTTATAGGTGAATTAAGTCCATTGATATTAAGGGACATTAATGACAAGAGATTGTTCGTTCCTGTTGTTATTTTTATTTTTTGGTGGTAGTGTGTGTGTACGTGTGTACTTCTCTTCTTTGGGGTTTACTGCTGTGGTGTTATCTATTGCCTGTGTTTTCATGGGTGTATCTGCCTTCCTTAGATTGGAATTTTCCTTCTAGTGCTTTCTGTAGGGCTGGGTTTGTGGATAAGTATTGTTTAAATCTGGTTTTGTCTTGGAAGGTCTTGTTCACTCCATCTATGATAATTGAAAGTTTTGCTGGGTATATTAGTCTAGGCTGGCATCCATGGTCTCTTAGTGTCTGCATTATATCTCTCCAGGTCCTTCTGTCTTTCAAAGTCTCCATCGAGAAATCGAGTGTTATTCTGATGGGTTTGCCTTTATAAGTCACTTGGCCTTTTTCCGTTGTTGCTCTTAATATTCTTTCTTTATTCTGTATGTTTAGTTGTTTAATTATTATGTGGCGAGGGGACTTTTTTGGGGGGGTCCAGTCTGTTTGGTGTTCTATAGGCTTCTTTTATCTTCATAGGCATTTCCTTCTTTAAGTTGGGAAAGTTTTCTTCTATGATCTTGTTAAATATATTTTCTGTGCCTTTGAGTTGGTATTCTTCTCCCTCCTCTATCCCTATTATTTGTAGGTTTGGTCTTTTCATGGTGTTCCGAATTTCTTGGACATTTTGGGTCATGCCTTTGTTGGCTTTAGTGTTTTCTTTGACTGATGAATCTATTTCTTCTACCGTATGTTCAACACCAGAGATCCTCTCTTCCATCTCTTGCATTCTGTTGGCTATACTTGCATCTGAAGTTCCTGTTTATTTACTCAGATTTTCTATTTCCAACATTCCTTCTGCTTGTGTCTTCCTCATTTTTTCTATTTCCCTCTTCAGGTCTTGAATTGTCTCCCTTGCTTTTTCATGATTTTCATTCAAGGATTCATTGTTTTCTTCTGCTTTAATTGTCCTTTCCTCTATATTTTTATACCGTTCTTCCCATTTTTTGTTTGTCTGTTCCTCTACTTTATTTTTGATTTTTTCTATATAAGGCCCTAGCCTCTTCATGATGTTACTTATAAGGTTGTTTTCTTCTTCTTCCATTCCATGATGTTCAGGTACAGCTGTTGGAGAAGGGCTAGGTTCTGGTGATGCTGTATTGCTCTTTATTTTGTTGTATGTACTTCTGCCTTGACATCTGCCCATCTCCTCTTGTGTTTGTTCTTGGTCTTATCAATGTACTTGGTCCAGAGAGAGTTGACAGATTTAGGGAGGCTTTCTCTGGTCCAGATGGAAGCTCTGGGCCAGATGGGAGCGCTGGTCCAGATGAGAGTGCTGGCCAGATAGGAGCTAGGGGGCTGGACTCTGAGTCTTGGGAAGTCCCTGATGTCTCCTTATTTTGTCCAGATGGGAGCTCCTCTTATCCAGATGGGAGTTCCTCTGGTCTCTGGTCCAGATGGGAGTTCCAGGGTGGACTGAAGCTGGGGGCTGGTCTCTGAGTCTCAGGAAGTGGCTGGGGTCTCAGGCAAATGGGTGTGGTGGCAGGGTGTCGAGACTGCAGTGTCTGCCTGCAGTCTTGGAAAAGCGGAGCCTTCCAGCAGGCCCTCAGATTGGCAGGCAACTGGGGCCAAGTTTGTCAGGTCCTCCTGGAGTGGCCTGTGTCCAGCGGTGGGACCCAGGCACATTTGCCTCTCTGACTATTACCCAGGCACTCACCTCTGGTCCAGATGGGAGTTCCGGGGTGGATGGAAGCTGGGGTCTGGTCTCTCAGCTGATGCCTTTTCAATCCAATCCTCCCTGGATTCCTGGGACTCTAGGAATTTCAGGCTTTGGATCTTGTTTTTCTGACTCACTCATGGGAACTGCACCTTCCAACATATCCCACTCCTTGCTGGAATGCCTTTTGGGAAACCTCAGACCTCTACACTTAGCACCCAAATTAAGGGCTTCTAAACTTATTCACCTTTGAAGTCAGATCTGGCCTAAATACCCCTTAGATAATCAAAGAGACCACCTACTGGCAGCCTGGATCCCAATAGTATATGGGACCTTTGCAACTTTTACCAGTGATTGGGTAAGTGGAAGAAGATACCCTTGAAAGGGAAAAATCAGTAGCCATCTTGAGAGAAGCTTCCCCCTCCCCTCCTCCAAAGGTATTTACTGACCAGCAATTTTAAAAGTGATCAGAAGTTGAACTTACAGCTGGGACAATAAATCTATGTATCCTGGACTTGGCAAAACAAGATATGGGGAGTAATGGACTCAACTGACCAGAAGTTGACTTTAGAGGAGAGTAGGACTGGAACAATAAATTTGAATGTATATCCCCTGGGTTCACCAAAAGCAGGACATAAGGAGTAAAAAAATTATGTCTCTAAGATACCCCGAATCCTGTTAGCCATCAGTAACCTCATGCTTATAGTTTAGCCAGTAACTTCAAAGAACTGTCTCACCCTGAGCCCCCTCATCCAAATCCAAGCTGCATGTAAACTTTTCCTATATAAGCCCCTTAAAGTGAGTGCTTGGGACCATTCTTCTCCACCCACTGTGTTGGATGTTGGATGGCGGACCAAGCTTGCTTGTTTTGTTAATAAAAACCTCTATGTGCTTGCATCGGATAATGGCTTGTGATGGTCTTGCTTTGGGGTCTTGCAACCTGGGCACAACACCCTATGGCCAAACCTTTTCTTATCATAGCTCCAAACCTTCCTTCTGTTCTTCTTGTTCCCCTACTCAACTCCTCCTAGCTATGAAGTCTGAACTAGAGGATCCCTACACTACTCTGGACCCTGCTAACAAGCTCCCACTCTACTGCCCTCAAAATACAACTGTTCCTTCTTTAGCTCCTCCAGCCCCTTCCTCCTCTCTAATAACAGACCATTCTAAATGTCCAACTCTGGCACCCACTTTCACTCCGCCTGTTACTTACCCCTGCTCTGCTATGGGACACCCTCCATCTCTTGCTACCTAGTTCAACCCAGCCACATTTTCTCCTTTGTGAGAGGTTTCTGGGTGGATGGACTGGTTAAGGTATATGTCCCCTTTTTGTTAAGTGAACTCTCTCAAAATAGAGAAAATGCTGGAGTCTTATATGTCTACCTGTGCTTCTTTCATTAAAGAATTCCAGTATATCACCCAATCATATAGTCTTACCTTCCAATTAACAGTATCAGAGTGGTCCATTTCCTTCCTTCTGGACACTGGGGCCACTTAGTTCTGTTGGAGCTTTGGGGATCCATCTCTCTTATTTTCCCTATCGTCAGGGTAGCGGGACAGCCTTAAATACATCACCAGATGCCACCACACAATTGCATTTTTAGGAGTATTCCTCTCATTCTTTCCTGATGGTGCCAACTTGTCCTGCCCCCTTACTGGAAAGGGATCTTTTAGCCAAAGTGGGAGCCTCTATTTCTTTTGCCCCCCATTCACCTGATGCCTGAAGCCCCTCTCCTCCTCCTACCCACCCACTCTACTGGTTCTAACACATCATTTCCTCTCCAGCATCCCAGGTGGACACCCAACCCCTCTGTTACTAAACACCATTTCCCCATCATTGTCCAATTACAGAACCCTACCCAGTACATAACCCAAGCCCAGTACCTACTCCCACTCTAAAGCCTCAGGAGACTTAAACCTGTCATCTCTGACCTCTTAAGAAAAAAGCTGCTTTGTCCCACATTTTTTCCTTTTAGCACCTCT
The DNA here is from genome assembly GCF_903995425.1 of Onychomys torridus. Lineage (NCBI taxonomy): Eukaryota > Metazoa > Chordata > Mammalia > Rodentia > Cricetidae > Onychomys > Onychomys torridus. Next base: position 26,385,997 of record NC_050451.1, read on the forward strand.
ATACCTGCAAGTAAAAGGTCCAATGGGACCTACCGCCTGGGCCTGGTGCAAGGCCCCCAGCTCATTAATTCTGCAGTGGTCTTGCTCTACCCTGTTGTGCCTAACCCTTACACATTACTTTCCACTATCCCCTCAGGGACCTTCTATTGCTCAGTTCTAGATCTCAAGGATGCTTTCTTCTCTATCCCCCTTAGCACTCAGACACCAAATATTTTTTTCTTCTTTCACCTGGACTGACCCTGACACCCACCTCTCTACCCAGCTCACTTGAACTGTCCTACCCCAGGGGTTCCTAGACACCCCACACCTATTTGGCCAAGCCCTGGCTTCTAATCTATTATCTTTGTCTCTTCCCAAATCTAAACTCACAGTATGCAGTCCATCCCTACAAATTAGCCAAACTAACACCTCTGCTCTTCTAAACTTTTTGTCCAATTGGGAGCTATAAAGTCCCACATTCCGAGGTCCAGCTTTCCACTCCTCAGGTCACTTACTTGGGATTAAACATTACCCCAACCCACAAAGCCATTAGCTTGGATAGAGCACCTAATCCAGTCTCTGGCAGTCCCCTCTACTAAAGAGGAGATTTTTTTTTATGATTTCTAGGAATAGCTGGCTTCTTACATTCCTGGATCCCCTCTTCTCCCCTCCTTGCCTACCCCTTACATGAGGCAGCCCTTGGCTCCCCACATTGACCCCTTCTCACTCCCATTACTAAGCCCTTTCAGAAACTCTAACAGACTCTCCTTCAGGCCCCAGCACTTCATCCCCCAGACCTAACCTGTCCCTTCTCCCTATATGTAACAGAAAAATAGGGATGTGCCCATAGGGTCATAGGGTACCAAGTGGAACCTTCCTTTGCACCTGTAGCACACCTGTCAAAAAACTAGACCTCACCACCCAGGGATGGGCACCCTGCATATGTGCTGTAGCAGCTGTTGAGCTCATCGTTTATGAATCCAAAAACTAACCACTACCATTATCTCCTCTCACAACATGCCCCATCTCTTCAGATATGAAGGCTTACCAATTCTACCTCCTTTCCAGGTTTTTCCTGTTCAGTGGCACTAGTAGAGGATGCCATACTCACTTTCCATCTTTCCCACCCCTCAATATCTCAAATCTTTTTACCTAACCAAACACCAACTTCCCCCATCTCATTCTTATATTGAAACCCTAGAGGAACTATTGCCCCAATCCTCACACATACAGGAGAGCTCAATGCCTCAGGCTATCTATACCTGGTACCCAGATGGCAGCTCCTTATTACATGAGGGGGCCTGAAAATCAGGCTATGCCATAGTGTCAGATATTGAGGTGGTTGAGACATAGACCTTCCCTGCTTATTCCACTAATCTACAGGGTGAACTAACAGTTCTCACACATACCTTCCAATTGGCACAATAACAATCCCTAAACATTTGCACAGACTCCAAATATGCTTTTCGTATCCTCCTGCCCCATGCTGTCATCTGGAAAGAGTGTGGACTACTTACAACAAAAGGAGGATCCATAACCAACTCAGGCCATGATAAAAGCCTCCGATCTCCCTACTGCTGGTTCCACCAGACTGACAACTCCATCATCTCTAAGGAAAATAACCAAATTGACAAGGCAGCTAGAGATGCAGCCTTCCAAGACCCAGAATCACCTTACCCACTACAGAGAATCCTTGCACTATAATCCATATCCTCACTGTCACTCCCTGACACTGGACAAATTGTGTCCTATCTACACCAGCTGTTTTATCTGTCTCATTTTGTCAAGGCCCACCTGCCTCCACCCCTGAGGACTTTCATTTCTTAAGGGCTATTACTGCCTCTTGTAAAATATGTCAAATGTCAGACCCAAACTCTAGATACTATAGTCCTCCCTTTCCTACCCACAAGTCCAGAGGTTCCTTCCCAGGGACTGACTGGCAACTTGACTTTACCCACTTGCCTACAGTCAGATGAGTAAGGTATCACCTGATCTTAGTGAACACATCCTCAGGCTGGGTAGAGGCATTCCCAACCACTAAGAAAAGAGCTCAATCTCTGATCTCCTTCTCTGGGAGATTATCCCCCAATTTGGAAACCCTACCTCCCTCCATTCAGACAATGGTCCTGAATTCATCTAAAACCCTCAGCATTCCATGGCACTTTCATATCCCATACCATCCCCAGTCCTCAGGAAAGACAGAATGAACTAACCACTCCTTAAAAACACATTTTTGTTAAAATGTCATAGGAACTCCATCTCTATTGGGTAAAGCTCCTTCCACTGACTCTTCTCAGGCTCTGAGCTCTTCCCAAGCAACCCCTTTCCATTTGAGCACATGTATGGGTGTCCAGCTCTAACCCCCAGTCTCTCATCCAAACCTATACCTCTCCCTGATCACATACTCACTCCCTTATGTCATTTCAGCTCTATCCTATACCACCACTGAGATCAAGTGCCTTGTCGTCAATTCCAGAAGAATGAGGCTTCACCCTGCAGCCGTGCTCAACTCTACTTGATTGAGAAACCCATATGGAAGTAGATACCGTCCTTCCTAACCTCTCTGGTCATTCTCCTGTATTTACTAATCACACCTTGCTTCATCAGTTTCTTCTCTATGTATCTCCAATGACACACTCAAAAAACTCTAATCAAACTACTAAAATTAGCTATCATTATGGGACTGCCAACCATTAGCCACAGAGCTGGAGGCACAAAGACCACCAAACATGCCAGGGTTGTGAGAACCAACAGCATCCCAGAGATATCAACACCCCCCTGGACTAAAAAAAAAAAAAAATAGACTCTCTACAATGACTGCCCTCAGTAACCAACCACCTGTGTCTCCTGGTGAATTGGATAGAAAGAAGGTGTCAGCTGGGCAGAGGTGGTGCACGCCTTTAATCTCGTCACTCAGGAGGTAGAGACAGGCAGATTCCTATGAGTTTGAGGCCAGCCTGGGCTACAGAGTGAGTTCCAGGAAAAGTGCAAAGCTACAAGCTACATAGAGAAACCATGTCTCAGAAAAAAAAAGAAAGGAAGAAAGAAAAAAGAAAGAAGAAGGTATCAGGGTGATGCTGTGGTGATGGGAAAGGATCAAGTGCTTTAAGGTTTCTTTATGTGAAGATAGGAAAGCTTAAGTGCTGATAATGAGAAAGTGATTTGAGATGTATACAAGAATGAAACAAGTTCCAGATTTCTCTCTATCATTATGCCACTATTATCATAGCCACAAGCTCAGGATTTTAAATTTCCTTTGGTTGTTTTCTAATGACTCAAAGGCATGATGAGTGCACTGCTATTTCTACAATGTAAATTTCAGTACAGATTATAAATAGTGGGAAAGCTAACGTATCTAAAACTTACCTTTTTGCAAACTAAAAATATTCTTCAAGCATCAAAGAGACAACTTGGATCCACCTCAGACAGGTCAGCTACACTCTAGATAAGTACTGTCAAACTATAACATTTAAGTTTCTCCACCTTTACCTTGTCTTGGGACTCCCCTCCCTCAATTACCAGACCTAAGAAAAAAATTTTCTCCCTAAATTTAACTTTATTTTCTGCTCTGCCAGCATCTTGCCAGGTCCAAGTGGCACTGGATGATCCCACAGAACCTGGATAGTGAAGCGAAAGAGCCAGCTATCCCAGGACTTGGCCAGCATCCCAGCTTTCTCAGGTCCCCCAAAGATGCCAGCTCCCCTAGACCATCAGGAAGCAGTCTTGAGAACACAGCACCCTCATTCCTGCCTCATCAGCCACCCCTTCCTATTTCCTTGCATTTTTAACTATGTGTAAGGTTTTCTTTTTTTTCTTATTAAATTTTTTTCTATTCATTTTACATACCAACCATAGATTCCCTCTCCTCCCTCCTTCCGCCTCCCCAGTTTTCTCCCCCAAGCCACTCCCCATTCCCACCTCCTCCAAGGCAAGGCGTCCCAAGGGGAATCAGCAGAGCCTGGTACATTCAGCTGAGGCAGGTCCAAACCTCTCCTGCACCAAGGCTTCAAAAGGTATCCCACCATAGGCACTGGGCTCCAAAAAAGCCCACTCATGCACTAGGGATGGATCCTGATCCCACTGCCAGCTAAACAACTGTCTTGCCCTATAACTGTCATCATAGAGCCTCATCCAGTAATTGATGGAAGCAGATGGGCAGATCCACAGCCAGGCAAAGCTCTAGGAGTCCAGTTGAAGAGAGAGAATAGGGATTCTATGAGCAAGGGGCATCAAGATCATGGTGGGGAAACATAGAGACAACCAAACCGAACTAGTGGGAACTCATGAACTGTGGACCAATAGCTGTGGAGTCACCTTTTCTAATAATAAGCAAAAGGGAGGAATGTTATCATTTAGGCACTTACACTGGCCTGCTCTCAAGGGTCCAGACATAATACATCATCAGCTAAAGTCAATCCCTGTGTGCATGTGCTACATCCCTTATAAAAAGCAAGCTCCTCCTGTTGTCTCTCTCTCTCTTGCCACTCTCACCCAAAGAGACAGGTCTCTGTGCCCTTGCCCCATCCCCCAGTGAATTCTGTTGTATAGTTTTACTTTCTTTCCCACCACCTTTAAACTACAACAATATGGGTTTCTCATTCACCATTCAACACTTGGTACATAGAAAAGATTGGAAAATAAATGTCAAATACATTTGAAAACTGTCCTCCCAAAATTTTCAAGGATGGCTTTGACTCATGGAACACACTGGCAGTAATCAACAGAAGTTTAGTTATTTCTTAAAGAAAATACATTGCCCAAAGCAACTGGAAGCTAGGAGCTAAAAGCCTCTGCCCATGACTGACAATGACTGTCAGATGTCTACTACTCACAAACAGAGCAGCCTCTGAGCACCAAGCAAACTGAGCAGCCTCGGAGGCAGGGTGATTACCCATTCCTACTCCAGTAAAAGCCAAGCAGAGTCACCATCCCCAGGAGAACATCTGACAAAGGAAATTCTTGCACACAGCCCTATCAGGAATCTCCCCAACTGGGAGAATGAGAGAATTCCTTTCTCCAGCAAACTCCAGATTTCTGGGAGCCAGTAGCAACTGGGTGACTCCACTTACTTTCCACTCTCTAAACAACTGGAAATCACTCAAGGGGTTGGGAAGATTGTTCCATGGGTAGAGAGCATCATGTGCTGCACAAACACAAGGTTCTGAGTTAGTGTTCCCAGCACCTGTGTAGAAAAAGCCAAGTTTGGCTCACTCCTGTATACACAAACAGTTCTCCTCTCTCTCTCTCTCTCTCTCTCTCTCTCTCTCTCTCTCTCTCTCTCTCTCTCTCTCTGTTTCTCACCTATCCTGTGTGTTATAAGGGACAGCAGACAATATGTCTTTTTTATATCTAGACTTTTAATCAAGAGAAGGCATATGGAGACCTGAGAGCATACTTATCAGTGTCACTCTTAGGAAGGATGGCATGTCTCTGTGTCCAAAATAAAGAAACTGCCTACAGAATCCAAACATTAAAGCCACTGATACAGCAGAAATAGTCAGTGCTGATTTGCTGTCTCTAAGGAATGATCTATGACTGCACTGCCAGCAATTTGGAATAGCCTATCCCCCAACCACTATCAGTCACTAGGCATCCATGCCCCACCCTGTGCTACCTACTCTCCCACATGCTGACCTGAAGGCCACATCAATAGTTGAGTGAATAGACTTTGAACTAATATACTTTCTCCATCTCTTTCTCAACCACTAAGTCTTGATGTACCATATGTTGCTGAGGACAGAGCTATCAGGGCCACTGAACTACAGATGCATTTATATGAGTATGAGATAATCATGAGTTACTAGGATTTGTCAGCCACAGCTCTAAGAATAACCTCCTGCATAAAAAATACTTCTTTGGGGACAAAGATGTTTTAGGAAGTAATAACACATGATATGAACTGACTACTAAGATACTAACTTCAAGGAGAGAGATAGTGACATCAACATAAGAACTTATGATAGGATTCAAAGCATGAGGCTTAGAGCATGGGACAGTTATCTGTCCCATTTTGTAATTGTTGGATATCTTTAGAATGTCACCTGGCAACTCTGAGCTTTTGCTCGGTGAGGCTATCACAATTCCAGAGTTTTCCAGTACCAACTATGGACATTGGTGGCTTTGTTCCATGTAACTCTCAGCTTATGTGCATCTTTTCATACTTAAATTACAAATAAAAGAACTGGATCTGAAATCTGGGAAATTAAATTGAGGGAGATGCTTACAAAAACTGATTCCTTCTCATCTTGAAAAAATGAACGTGGCCTCAGCCTTGTGGGTACCAAAAGCCAACTGAGAAATACGCTATAATCTGTTGATAATGAACAATGTTTGGAATTTTCTAGCAGTGGCATTAAGAAACAAGCTTACTCTGGGGGACCAGGAAGAAAAGGGGTCCTGGCAGCTGAAGCTCTGCAGCTGTACAGAGGGCATGTCTCTACCACAGTGCTGCACCAGACACCTTTCTGATGTCATGATTCAGTGTAGTAAGTGTGAATTTAATTATAGTGTCTTGCTTTCTACAAATCTTTTTGTGAGTTTCCCCTTATTTGGGTTACTTCCATTCTTCCTACATGTATTTTTTTTTCAACACCAGTTACTTCTATGGCACCAGCTCTATGTGACAATTCAATCCTGATGCTATCTCTGGTTAAAGGCTATCTTAGAAGACCATTAACTCCACAGGTTAAGTACTCATTTCCACCAGACTGTCTTCATTTCAGAAGACAGCCACAAATGGGGGTCCCAGGCCTTTCACAATCTGTTGGACAACTACAAATTTAGGAGTTCCCATTAATAACTATCAAACCACTCAAAGAGCTCATGAAAGTATTTTACTTGCCATCACTGTTTGGTATAAAGCATGTAACTCAGAGATAGCCAAAGGTAAGATGAGGGCTGGAGAAATGGCTCAGGGGCTAAGAGCACTGGCTACTCTTTGAGAGGACTCGGGTCAATTCCCAGCACCCACATGGCAGCTCACAACTGTTGTAACTCTAGTTCCAGGGGACATGGCACATGCAGACAAAACACCAATACACATAAAATCAATTAGTTAAAAAATAGAGAGAAACCCTGTCTTGAAAAAACAACAAAAAAGTAAGATTAATGAACATAGTAAGTTGTGAGGGTAGGTAGAGAACAGAGCATATATTCAGACATACAACTTTCCAGCAAGTCAGTGTGCACTAACCTGAAATTCTCTAGATTATACTGGCTAAAACTGATTTATCAGGTAGAAGAGACAGCTCAGTGGGTAAGAGTGCTCACTGCACAGGCATGGGGACCTGAGTTAAAATCCTTGGCACCCACATAAAAAGCCAAGCATGGCTACATATGCCTGCAACCCCAGTCCAGAGTCAGACAGATCCTTGGAACTCACTGCCCAACCAGCCTACTCAAAACAGTGAGAGACCCTATATTAAAGCAATATAATGTAGAGACAGAGGAGGATACTGCTGTCTTCCTCTGTCTGCTGTTTATAATTCTTACATGATCCATACACCTACATACCACAGAGAGACAGAGCTAGAGACAGAGAGACATACACCAAGTACAAAAGAAAAAGACTTAATTTTCAAAGAGGCCAGGCATGTTGGTTTATACCTGCCCTAGCATTTTAGAGGCTGAGGCAAGAGGATTTCAGTGAATTTGAGGCTAGTCTGAGCTATAATGCAAGACTCTCTCTCCAAAAATCATAAAAGGAGGGATTTTAAAGGTTAAGTTACATCACTGGTCACTGGTGGTGAAAGTGGACTTCCAGCCTTCTGCTCACTTCCTTTGTGGCTCAGCATTCCTGCCCTTTGTCTCCTAAAAGCCATCTTTTCTTACTGAGCTTCCCAGGACCCACCAAGAGTCACCTCACTAGCATAAACCCTTAAAAGGGATAAGTAACTGAAGAGATTCCTTCTAGCCCAGGAAATGCCGATATATTTTAGCTCTGTGGCAGAAACTGAGGTAAGAGTAAAATGAAATCTTTTCTGTACAATGTTTTCCAGAGATGATGATGGTGATGATGATGATGATGATGATGATGATGATGATGATGATTTTAGTAACTGCAGTCAGTATATATAAAGAACTTGGCTGCTCCTAATAAATAGCTACCCTTCAAAATCTAAAAGCTCGGAGGGGGCTTAATGCTTTCCTGAGGAGCTCAGACTTGTCAGCAGGATTCTGACAAGGCTGCATCAGATAGGCCCCTTTTTTGCTGCTGGTATGTTGACTGTCACTGTAGCTACCTGGTAACAGGGTGAAATCACAGATGGCAGTTTGTTTGGGTGCCTCTTCTTGATAGTCAATTGTAACAGGAATCTTAATAGTTCTTATTAATAAAATCAAACCCGAGGCCAATTATTGGGGTGAATGCTGGAAGATCAGAGAGACAGAACAAGCCATAGCTACCTCACCTCGTCAGTTCCTCAGCTGGTCTTATGTCCCCAGACTGGAAGCTTCAGTGTCCTCATCCACATGAATCTCAGCTGAACTGTGCTGCCCCAAACCCTGAATGCTTAACCAGCCAAATCTTTTAGTTTCTGGTCTCTATGCCTTATGTATCTTTCTACTTTCTGCCATTACTCCCTGGGATTAAAGGCTGGATTTTTGGGATTAAAGACATGTGTCACCATGCCTGGCTATTTCTAATGTGGCCTTGAACTCAGAGATCCAGGGCTATTTCTGTCTCTGAAATGCTAGGATTAAAGGCGTGTGTTACCACTGCCTATCTTCATGGTTGATATTGTGGCCATCCTGTTCTCTGACCCCAGATAAGTTTATTAGCCTGCATAATATTTTTGGGAACACAATACCACAGTCAATTTCCTGGAGTAAGTTCTCATATGGTAGGTATGAAATTTTTGATAGCTGCTTAATTTCCATCTTCTCCTTTTTGACAAAGCAATCTTTCACTCTTTGTAGACACCAGGTATCCATTAACTGGGTTTCCTATCTTGAAGTTATAGACTTTTTCTGCCTGAAATATGTATATAAACAGTTCCAGTAAAGCTCTGAAGCTAATTGAAACTGTTTATGTGCAGACACACATGGGCATGCATTCTGGCTCACTTGTGTTTTTATCCCTTCTCTGACACAAAAAAGCAACTCCTTCAATGTTTTCATTTTCCAGTTTGTTAAATATTTATAGTGCAGCCATTGTTTTTTAAAGATCAAATTTGCACTTAGGAAAATCTGAAATGGATAACTGATAGATTTTGTTTAAGGGAAATCTAAACACAGAGTTGATCTGCAGTCATTTTCTTCTAACTTGAAATAGTCCACCATAAACAAGAAGGCAATATACTTTCTAATCTGCTTCAGATTTATTTCACAAATGATTCTTGCAGATGCATAAACTCTAGTTTAGGAACTTAGCAGAGTTTTTAGTATAATGGTCTGTGATAATAGATACAATACCAAGAGTGGGTGTTGAGAAAATAGAATCCAGGAGTGGGGACATGGGGAGAGAGGGAGAAGAAGGAATAAGAACTTTGCTTCTTTTACTGGCTACATTTAAATCAGAATCCAAACCAAAAGTATAACCCATCAAAAAGTATTTCCTGAACTATGGACTGAGGAGAGGTCTCAGTGGGCCAAGCACTTGCTTTATGAGAGTTTGAATCCCCAAACCCATGTAAATCTTAGCACAGTTTCACCTACACACCCAGTATGTTACTGCAAAATGGAACCAGAGAAAGGAGAACATTGGAAGATCATGGGGCAGCTAGCCTGCCCTTTATGCTGCTGTGAACCACAGAAACATTGTGTCAGGTAGGAAGTAAGGACTGTCACTTGAGGATTTCACCTCTAAATGCACACTGTAGTGCATTCTGACTCACACTCACATACATGACTGGCATGCGTGAGGATACACACAAATGACAAAAAACAAAACCAGAGATATTCCTAGTGTATGCTTTCATACATACTTCCAAAATGAATGCCTTGCTGTAAGTCAGTTTCTCTCTTGCCTTGTGTTTTAGAAGAGAAATCAGAAATGCTCATAACTAGTGATGATTGGCAGATTACTCCACTTTCCTCTCAATCAAATAGCGTTTCCATTTGATTAATCTTTGGGAAAGCCCATGAGAAAATTTATCTTTAGAGAAAATTGACTTTTTTAAATATTTTTCTTTTTATTATGAGATTTTCTATTTGTTTTCCATATTGATCGCAGATTCCCCTGTCCTCCCTCCTCCCACCCCCCCAACCCACCCCCCATTCTCACCTCCTCCAAGGCAAAGTCTCCCTTGGGGAGTCAGCAGAGTCTGGTACATTCAGTTGAGGCAGGTCTAATCCCTTCCTCCCTCCACCAAGGTTGAGCAAAGTGTCTCACCATAGGCACTAGATTCCAAAAAGCCAGCTCATCCAACTAGAACAGGTCCCAGTCTCATTGCCTGGGGCCCCCCTAAACAGTTCAAGCCAAACAACTATCTCACTTATCCAGAGGGCCTAGTCCAGTTCCATGGGGGCTTCTCAGCTATTCGTTTGCAGTTCATGTGTTTCCACTAGTTAGGCTATTTGTCCCTGTGCTTTTCCCAATCATGATCTCATCATCTCTTGCTCATATAATCCCTCCCTCCTCTCTCTCACTGATTGGACTCCTGGAGCTCTGCCTGCCTTGGCCATGGATCTCTGCATCTGCTTTCATCAGTAACTGAATTAGGGTTCTATCATGACAGTTAGGGTGTTCAGCCATCTGATTACTAGAGTGGGTCAGCTCAGGCACCTTCTCGACCATTGCCAGTATCCTATAGTGGAGTCATCTTTGTGGATTCCTGGGGAATCTCTCTAGCACACTGATTCTTCCTATTCCTGAGGTGTCTTCATTTGTAGTGGTATCTATTTCCTTGTTCTCCTACTCTGTTCCTGATCCATCTGGGACCTCCCGTTTCCCTAAACCCTCTTTCCCCAACCCTTGTCCTCCAGTACCCCACTACCACCACCAGTTTGATCATGTAGATCTCATCCATTTCTCTGTTGCTGGGAGATCCCTGTGTCTTTCCTAAGGTCCTCTTCACTAGCTAACCTCCCTGGAACTGTGAGTTGCAGTCTAGTTATCCTTTGCTTTACATCTAGTATCCACTTATGAGTGAGTACATACCATGTTTCTATTTCTAAGTCTGGGTTACCTCACTCAGGATGATTTTTCTAGATCCATCCATTTGCCTGCAAATGGCACGATGTCATTGTTTTTCTCTGCTGAGTTGTACTCCATTGTATATATGTACCACATTTTATTTATCCATTCTTCAGGTGAGGGGCATCTAGGTTGTTTCCAGGTTCTGGCTATTACAAACAATGCTGATATGAACATAGCAAAGCAAATGCCCTTGTGGTATGATAGAGCATTCCTTGGGTATATGCCCAAGAGTGGTTTAGCTGGGTCTTGAGGGAGATTGATTGCCAATTTTCTGAGAAAGCACCATACTGATTTCCAAAGTGGCTATACCAATTTGCATTCCCACCAACAGTGTAGGAGTGTTCCCCTTGCTCCACATCCTCTCCAACATAAGCTGTCTTCAGTGTTTTTGATCTTAGCCATTCTGAGAGGTGTAAGATGGTATCTCAGAGTCATTTTGATTTGCATTTCCCTGATGACTAAAGATGTTGAGCAATTCCTTAGATGGCTTTCAGCCTTTGAGCTTCTTCTGTTGAGAATCTCTGTTTAACTCTATAGCCCATTTTTTAATTAGCCTCTTAAATATTCTGATGTCTAGTTTCCTGAGTTCTTTATATATTCTGGATATCAGCCCTTTGTCAGATGCAGGGTTGGTGAAGATCTTTTCCCATTCTGTAGGCTGTGCTTTTTGTCTTATTGACTGTGTCCTTTGCCCTGCAAAAGCTTCTCAGTTTCAAGAGGTCCCATTTATTAATTGTTGTTCTCAGTGTTTGTGCTACTGGTGTTATATTTAGGAATTGATCTCCAATGCTGATGCATTCAAGACTACTTCCTACTTTCTCTTCTATCAGGTTCAGAATGATCTTTGATCTACTTGGACTTAAGTTTTGTGTATGGTGAGAGATACAGATCTTTTAATATATGCTTTTAAAAACAATTTTATATGTATTGGTGTTTTACCTGCATGAGTATGTATGCACCACATGTATGCTTGATGTCCATACAAAGGCCTGAAGAGGGTATTGGATTCCCTGGAAAACTGGAGTTACAGATGATTGTGAGCTGCCATCCAGGTACTGAGATTCAAACCTGGATCTTCTAAAAAAAGTAGCCATTATTATTGATTGCTGAGCCATGTAACTTGTCTTAGGTTAAAGGGGCAAATTATCTTTTCCCTAGTGTCCTATACACCAATCACCTTACTATTGAAATAAAATGTATCTATCAAACTGTACAAGGGAGAAGACATTCATGTTTGTGTGGAACAAATACAACATGTGGCCCTGTGCATTTAATCTTTGCACTGCCACAGGCAAGAGAGACAAAGGCTTGACAACTTGAAAAACTGGAGCTGCTTATCTTTCAAGGAACATCCCTGAGTCCAGTGAAAAGCAGAATATTTCCTGAAAACCTCTTGCCTTTTTCCCCCTGATTCACAAATGTACCCCCAATATATACACTATAAATAATCTCTCATCAACTGTGTATGAGAAATTCTAATCTGAAAGCCACATGGGGGGAGTGGAACAAGTGATGCATGTGTACATGTAAATATAGTCATGGAGAATTCATGTTAGGCATGTGCACATGTGAGTGTGTATCTACACTCTTCCTACCCAGCTCTGCCACTTCCTGTCTGTCTGTACAGACCTCTAGACATTTATGGTTGGTGCTTGGATTAAAGGTGTGTGTCACCATGCCTAGCTCTGTTTCCCAGTGTTGCCTTGAACTCACAGAGATCCAGACAAATCCATGCCAACCAGGTGATAGGATTAAAGGCATGTGCTACCATTGCCTGACTTCTATGCAGTGGCTGGCTTTTTCATCTGGTTTCCAGGCAAATTTAATTGGGAGACATAGTATATTGGGAGACTGATGGGTGATGGTGCTCTGCATGCTATGAATGTGTTGTTCCCATTGGTTGGGAAATAAAATGCTGATTGGCCAGTAGCCAGCAGGAAATATAGTATATGCAGGATAAGCAGAGAGGAGAATTCTGGGAACAGGAAGGCTGAGTCGGGAGTCACCAACCAGATACAGAGGAAGCAAGATGTGAAGGTAGAACTGAGAAAATGTAGCAAGCCACATGGCTAAACATAAATAAGAATTATGGGTTAATTTAAGTGGAAGAGCCAGTCAATAATAAACCTGAGCTAATGGTCAGGCAAATTTAATTAATATAAGCTTCTGACTGATTATTTTATAAGTAGATGTGGGGTCTATGGGGCTGGACAGGACCAGAGAAGACTTCAGCTACACTTTTCTATGAGGCTATAGTTACTCTGATACCCAAACCACACAAAGATACAGCAAAGAAAGAGAATTACAGACCAATCTCCCTCACAAACATTGATACAAAAATACTCAATAAAATATTGGCAAACCAAATAAAAGAACATATCAAACAATTATCTACCATGATCAAGCAGGCTTCTTCCCAGAGATGTAGATATGGTTCAACATACAAAAATCTGTCAATGGAATACACCATATAAACAAACTGAAAGCAAAAAAAAACCCATGATTTTCTAATTAGAACCTGAAAAAGCCTTTGACAAAATCCAACACCCTTTCATGATAAAGGTCTTGGAGAGATCAGGAATACAAGGAAAATACCTAAACATGATAAAGGCAATTTACAACAAGTCAACAGCCAACATCAAATTAAATGGGAGAAAAACTCAAAGTGACTCCACTAAATCAAGAACAAGACAAAGCTGTCCACTCTCCTTTTATCTATTCAATATAATATTTGAAGTTATTGCTGGAGCAATAAGACAACAAAAGGAGATCAAGATGATACAAATTGGATAAAAAAGGTCAAACTTTCACTATTTGCAGATAATATGATAGTATACATAAGTGGAACAAAAAATTCTACAGCTGATAAACACTTTCAGTAGTGTAGCAGGAAACAAGATGAAATTTCAGCCTCTGAAAGAAGAAATTATCAAGAAGATATCAGAAAATGAAAGATCCCCCATGCTCATGGATAGGTAGGATTAAGATAGTAAAAATAGCAATCTTACTAAAAGCAATCTACAGATTCAATGCAATTCCCATTGAAATCTCAACACAATTCTTCACAGACCTGAAAAGAACAATATTCAACTTCATATGGAAAAAATAAAAAACCCAGCATAGCTAAAAGAATCCTGTACAATAAAATAACTTCTGTAGGTATCACCATCCCTGACTTCAAACACTACTTTAGTGCTATAGTAATAAGAACAGCTTAGTATTGGCATAAAAATGGACATGTGGACCAATGGAATAAAATTGAAGTCCCTGGCTTTAATACACACACCCATCAACACCTGATTTTTGATAAAGAAGCCAAAACTGTATAGTAGAAAAGAGAAAGCATCTTCAATAAATGGTGTTAGCATAACTGTATGTCAACATGTAGAAGATTACAAATAGAACCACATCTATCACCATGCACAAAGATCAAGTCCAAGTGGATCAAAGACCTCAACATAAATCCAGTTACACTGATCTTGATAGAACAAAAAGTAGGAAGTAGCCTTGAATACATTGGCACAAGAGATCACTTACTAAATATAATGCCAGTAGCACAGACACTGAGAGCAATAATTAATAAATGGGACCTCCTGAAACTGAGAAGCTTCTACAAGGCAAAGCACATGGTACATAAGACAAAATGATGGCCTACAGAATGGGAAAAGATCTTCAATAACCCCACATTTGAAAAAGCATTATCTCCAAAATATATAAAGAACTCAAGAAACTAGACATCAAAATACCAAACAATCCAATTTTAAAAAAGGGCTACAGAGCTAAACAGAAAATTGTCAATGGAAGAATCTCAAATGGGCAAAAGATATTTAAGAAATTTCTCAATATTCTTAGTCATCAGGGAAATGTAGATCAAAACAATTTGGAGATACCATCTTACACCTGTCAGAATGGCTAAGATAAAAAATATTAATGACAGCTTATATTGGAGAGGATGTGGGGCAAGGGGAACACTCCTCCTCTGTTAGTAGGAGTGTAGACTTAAACAGCCACTTTGGAAATCAGTATGGTGCTTTCTCAGAAAATTGGTAATCAATCTACCTCAAGATCCAGTGATACCACTCTTGGACATATACTCAAGGAATTCTCAATCATACCACAAGGATACTTTCTCAAATAAGTTTATAGCAGCATTATTCACAATAGCCAGAACCTGTAAACAACCTAGATGCCCCTCAACCAAAGAATGGATAAAGAAAATGAAGTTCATACACACAACAGAGTACTACACAGCAGTTAAAAAAAAAACAAACAATGACAGCATGAAATTTGCAGGCAAATGGATGGAACTAGAGAATATCATCCTTAGTGAGGTAACCCAGATCAGAAAGACAAACATGGTATGTACTCATGCATAAGTGGATACTAGATATAAACAAAGGATAACCAGACTACAACCCTAAGAGTCTCTAAGAGGGATGGCATGGATTACCCTCTGGAGGGGAAATAGATAAGATCTCCATGAGTAAACTGGGATTGAGAGGGGGCAATAGGGGGTAGGGAATGAGGGATGAAAACTTAATGGAATGGAATGGTTGAGCTGATACAGGAACAGAGTGGGAGAGCAGTGAAAGAGATACCATGATAGAGGGAGACATCATGGGGATAGGGAGAAATCTGGTGCTATAAAAGTTCTTAGGAATCCACAAGGATATCCCAGCTTAGACTACTAGGAATAGTGGAGAGGGTGTCTGAGCTGTCTTACCCAGGTAATCAAATTGATGAATACCCTAACTGTCACCATAGGGCCTTCTTCCAGAAATTGAAGGAAACAGATGAAGAGATCCATAGCCAAGCACCAGGCTGAGCTCCAGGAGTCCACTTGAAGAGAGTGAAGAGTAAGGGGCACCAAGATTATGATGGGGAAACTTACAGAGACAACCAAATCAAGCTAATGGGAACTCATGAACTTTACATCAATAGCTTTGGAACCTCCATGAAACTGGACTAGACCCTCTGCATAAGCAAGATAGTTGTGTAGCTTGATCTGCTTAAGAGGGATAAGTAGGATAAGGATCCATTCTTGGTGCATGATCTGGCTTGTTGGAACCCATTACCTATGGGGGATGCACCTTGCAGAGCCTTGATTCAGGGGGAGGGGCTTGGACTTGCCTCAACTAAATGTACCAGGCTCTGTTGACTCTCCATGGCAAGCCTTACATTTTCTAAGGAGGAACTGGCAGTGAGTTGGGGGGAAGGCTCAGTGGGATGGGAGGAAGGAAGAGAGAGGGATCTGTGATTGGTATGTAAAATGAATAAAAAAAATTCTTAATGAAAAATATACTCAGCAGAGAAAAACAATGACATCATGAGGTTTGAAGGCAAATGGATGGATCTAGAAAAAAAATCATCCTGAGTGAAGCAACCCAGACTCAGAAGGATAAACATGGTATGTACTCACTCATAGTAGGATACTATATGTAAAACAAAGATGACTAGACTGCTATACAACTCCAGGGAGGCTACCTAGAAAACAGGACCCTAGGAAAGACACAGGGATCACCCAATGACAGAGAAATGGATGAGATCTACATGAACAACCTGGATGACAGTGGGAGTAATGAAGGGCAAGGTTTGAGGGAAAGAAAGCTTAGGGGAGCAGGAGATCCCAGCTGGATCAAGAACAGAAAGGGAGAACAAGGAATAACAGACCATGATAAATGAAGACCACATGAGAACAGGAATATGCAGAGTGCTGGAGAGGTCCCCAGAAATCCACAATGATACATCCTCTGTAGACTGCTGGCAATGGTCAAGAGAAAGCCTGGTCTGACCTAGTCTGGTGATCAGATGGCCAAACACCCTAACTGTTGTGCTGGAACTCTCATCCAATAACTGATGGAAGTGGAAGGAGAGATCCTCAGCCAGGCCCTAGGTGGAGCTCCAGGAGTCCAAATGTCCAGAAAGAGGAGGGACTGTAAGAGTGTGAAATGTTGAGACCAAGATTGGAAAAACACAGGGACAAATAACCAAATGAATGAAAGTACATGAATTATGAACCAAAGGCTGTGGAGCCCCCAGCTGGAGCAGGCCCTCTGGATAAGTGAGACAATTGAATAGCTTGAACTGTTTGGGAGGCATCCAGGCAGTGGGACCTGGATCTGTCCTTAGTGCATGAGCTGGCTGTTTGGAACCTTGGGCTTACACAGGGACACTTTGCTCAGCCTGGAAGGAGGGGACTGGAGCTGTCTGTACTGAATCCACCAGGTTGAATTGAATCCCCAGGGGAGTCTTGGCCCTGGAGGAGCTGGGAATGGGGGGGAGGAGCTGGGGGGAAGGTGGAGGTGGGGGCGGGAGGGGGGAGGATAGGGAAACCCATGGCTGATGTGTAAAATTAAAACACAAATATAATAAATAACAAAAATAATTCTGTTCTAAAACCAATCGGCTCTGTTTTTGTTTATTTGTTTTGTTTTGTGTTGCAAGAATTTTAATGATTGCTTTTATTTCTGTGGTGGTCAGGTTTATTTAAATTGTTTATCTGGTCTTGATTTAACTTTGGTATGTGGTATCCATCAAGAAAATGCTTTTTAGATCTATTTATTTATTTATTTATTTATTTATCAATCTATCTATGTATTTTTTATTTATTTATAGATTTCCCCATTTTGTGGAGTATAGGGTTTTTTGAAGAATGACCTGATAAGTCATTGAATTTCTTTGACTTTTGTTGTCATGTCCACTTTCTTTTCTGGTTTTGTTAGTTTGAATATTCTCTATTTTTTGGTTAGTTTGGATAAGGGTTAATCTATCTTATTGATTTTCACAAAGAACCAACTCTTTCTTCCACCTGTTCTTTGGATTATTCTCTATGTTTTTATTTTACTGATGTCAGCCTCCTGTTTCTTGAGTGTGCTTGCTTATTTCTGTCCTAGTGCTTTTAAATGTGCTGTGAAGTTGCTAATGTGAGATCTAATTTCTTTATGAAGTCATTTAGTGCTATGAACTTTCTTCTTAGCACACCTTTCATTGTGTCCTATAAGTTTGAGTATACTGTGGCTTCATTTTCATTGAATTCTAGGATGTCTTTAATTTTTTTCTTTCTTTCTGTTTTGGCCCAGTAGTCATTCAATAGAGATTTTTTTTTCAGTTGCCACAAGTTTGTAGGCTTTCTGTCATTGTTGAAATCCAACTTTAATCCTGATAGATGCAGGAATTTATTTCAGTTTTCTTATATCTGCTGATACTTGCTTTTTTTTTTCTTTTTTTATTATATTTGTGTTTTAATTTTACACATCAGCCATGGGTTCCCCTGTCCTCCTCCCTCCCGCCCTCACCCCCCCTCCACTTTCCCCCCAGCCCCTCTCCTCCATTCCCAGCTCCTCCAGGGCCAAGACTCCCCTGGGGATTCAATTCAACCTGGTGGATTCAGTACAGGCAGCTCCAGTACCCTCCTCCCAGGCTGAGCAAAGTGTCCCTGTGTAAGCCCAAGGTTACAAACAGCCAGCTTATGCACTAAGGATAGGTCCGGGTCCCATAGCGTGGGTGACTCCCAAACAGTTCAAGCTGTTCAATTGTCTCACTTATCCAGAGGGCCTGATCCAGTTGGGGGCTCCACAGCTTTTGGTTCATAATTCATGTTTCCATTCATTTGGCTATTTGTCCCTGTGCTTTTCTAATCTTGGTCTCCACAATTCACACTCTTACAGTCCCTCCTCTTTCTCAACAATTGGACTTCTGGAGCTCCACCTAGGGCCTGGCCAAGGATCTCTGCTTCCACTTCCATCAGTTATGGGATGAGAGTTCCAGCATGACAGTTAGGGTGTTTGGCCATCTGATCACCAGACTAGGTCAGACCAGGCTTTCTCTCGACTATTGCCAGTAGTCTACAGTGGATGTATCATTGTGGATTTCTGGGGACCTCTCTAGCACTTTGTTTCTTCCTGTTCTCAAGTGGTCATCATTTATCATGGTCTGTTATTCCTTGTTTTCCCTTTCTGTTCTTGATCCAGCTGGGATCTCCTGTTCCCCTAAGCTCTCTTTCCCTCAAACCTTGCTCAATCATACCACAAGGGCATTTGCTCAGCTATGTTCATATCAGCATTGTTTGGAATAGCCAGAACCTATAAACAACCTAGATGCCCCTCAACTGAAGGATGGATAAAGAAAATTGGTACATATACACAATGGAGTACTACTCAACAGAGAAAAACAATGACATCATGAGGTTTGCAGGCAAGTGGATCGATCTAGAAAAAAATCATCCTGAGTGAGGTAACCCAGACTCAGAAACAGAAACATGATATGTACTTACTCATAAGAGGTTACTAGATGTAAAACAAAGATGACTAGACTGCTACTCACAACTCCAGAGAGGCTACCTAGAAAACAGGACCCTAAGAAAGACACAGGGATGACCCAATGACAGAGAAATGGATGAGATCTACATGAACAACCTGGATAATAGTGGGAGTAATGAAGGGTAAAGTTTGAGGGAAAGAGAGACTTGCTTTTAACTAAGCATGTGGTCAATTTTGGAAAAAGTTCTGTGAGGTATTAAGAAAAATTTATTTTCTTTGTGTTTCAGTGAAATGTTCTGTAGATGTCTATTAGTTTCATTTGAGTCATAATGTCTATTAGTTCCATTATTTCTCTATTGATTTTTTATGTAGATTATCTGTCCATTGGTAACAGTGGATACTAAAGTCTCCCAGTATTAATGAGTGAAGTTCAATATGCAATTTAAGCTTTAGTGATGTTTCTTTCAGAATTGTTGCTACCCTTGTGTTTGGGACATAGATTTTAAGAATTGAGATGTCATCTTGGTGGATTTTACCTTTGATGAGCATAAATGTCCTTCCGTATCTGTTGATTAATTTTGATTTGAGGTCTATTTTGTTAGATATTAGAATTGCTACACTAATTTGTTTCTTGGATCCATTTGCTCAGAAAATTATTCCTAGGTTTGATTTTTTTTCATAGTGTCCCAGATTTTCTGGATATTTATGTCAGGAATTTTTTAGATTTAAAATTTTCTTTGACTGATATAACAATTTCTTCTATTGTGTGTTCTATGCCTGAGATCCTCTCTTCCATCTCGTGTATTTGTTGGTGGTGCTTGCTTCTGTAGCTTCTGTTTACTTCCCTAGATTTTCCATCTCCAGGATTCCTTCAATTTGTGTTTTCTTCATCATTTCTTCCATTTTGATTTTCAGGTCTTGCAATAATTTTATTCATTTCCTTCACCTGTTTATTTATTTGCTTGTTTGCTTGTTTTGCTTTTTTAAAGTGATTTATTTTCTTCCAATCATTTGTGTTTTTCCTAGATTTCTTTAAGGGATTTACTCATTTTCTCTTTAAGGACCTCTATTATCACCATAAAGTTGTTTTTAAGATTATTTTCTTTTGCTTCAGCTGTGTTGGAATATTCAGCTGTAGTAGGATTGCTGAGATCTGGTGATATCATATTGCCCTGGGTCTTGTTGATTTTGTTCTTATACTGGTGTCCAGGCATCTGGGCTTGGGATGAATTTAGGTATAGATGCAGATTTCTTGGTTTGTCTTTGTTGGACTGGTATTTTTCCCCTTGTTTTCTGTTTCCTCTTTGGTCCTCTAGTCTTTGTGGTGTGCATTTCTGGCTTCTGGTGTAACTGCTGGTCCAACAGGCAGTCTCCATCAGAGTTGAGGCTGGGTTTCTGCCAGCAGCTAGCAGGGCCTATGGTCCAACAGGGTGTCTCTGTTCTTCTGACTGGCTGACTGGCATGGCCTGCACCTGAGCA
>NC_050451.1:26706874-26819937 GCF_903995425.1 Onychomys torridus
CTCTGTGATTTTTATGAAGTCAAGACAAGGAAACAAATCACTATAACTGAATTAATCTCCTTGCCAGAGCTCATAATAATCAGAGAAAACTTTAACATAAACCAAAAATCCATTGTCACTAAATCATTGGGTCTATACCTAACTACTCCCTAGATTATTTGATCCCAGAAAAGAAAGGTACCAAGGAAAAGGAAGGGAGAATGGAGCTGAGAGGGAAAGAGAAAAGGTGGCAGAATAGAAGAGCCTGGAGAGGGAAGGACAGCCAGGGAACGGAGGAGAGAAGGATGCTGTTAGATCCTCAGGGCTGCTAGAAGAACCACACACTAATAACATGTGACAACACAGTGTCATATGGGTATAAAGATCTTTAATGTGGATACAAGGCACTGTGGGGTGTACTCTTGCAGATTTCAAAAGAAAGTGTGTCTCCATGCCATTTTCACATCCTACTCTACTGGCTCAGGGTCCCTTATTTCATATTTCTGCCTCAGAGTTGCTGATTGGTGGCAATCCCTTCACTTGGTTCTAAGGCCATGCTCAGCAAGAAGCTTTGTTCAACATTGTGTGTCTAGCTTTTGACATGATGGCATGATGTCATCTACACTTGAGAAATGTGCATTGGAGTTACAAAAAAAAATTTAAAATCTTATAATTTTTTAAGTAAATTCACAACTTTGCATTGGGCCTCATTCATTGCTGTCCCAGGTTATATGTGGTCACAGTCTGTAAAAGTAGAAAAGCAAGCCTGTCTGTATCACAGGATCATTGAAAGAGCTAGGGGAATAGTTATGCTCACAGGGCTCAGAACAATTACTCAGCCCTTACACTAGGTCCCCTTCTGCTCCTGACAAGCCTTCTTTGTTCTTCCTATCCCCCAGGGTGTTTAGCTGAGTGTACTCTCATGGAGGAAAATCCCTTTGCTTCATATGCAAACACTGTATACACACAGAGTACCAAATCTATTCATGTTCTATCTCACTAGGTACCTCACTGCACCTATTCCAAATTTACACACAGAGATGGCCTATAAACAAATAATTACAGTGTAAGATGAAATGTTCCAATGTTCTAAGACAAGTTTGTACAAATAATGCCCACAGGGTTTCAGAGGCCAGTTGTGAGAATTCTGTGTACGTGCAGCAACTCAGTTGCTTGGTAGTCTCATCTGGCGCCTTATTACATCATCAGCAGGCAACAGCATCCCAGCCTAAAAGCTAACATGCACTCCTATGCATTCTCTTTCTGTACTCTCCTTCCGCATGGTCTCTCTGTCTCTGTCTCTGTCTCTATCTCCTCCTAATAAAGCTCTAAAAGGTACCATCGCTCGTAATTCCTCCACTCTCTTCCAACACTCTCTTCTGCTGTCGCGGCCACCTTGGTAGCTCAATATCCAGCACTAACCAGACACCAGTGCCATTGTATACTATTCATTGGTGCCATTCAGACTTGGGAAGACAATCTAGGACCTGTGTGGCTGCCACTGCCACTGCTGCTGCCCCACCGCCATGTTTGCCACCATGTTTCTTCACCACAGTGAGTCCTCTGCCATTTTTGTGGCAGCAGTCTGACCTATATTCTTGTCCTCGGGCTGGGCTGACATTGACACACTTTCACTCCTGATGAGGGGTCATTGCTGTCTTGGTCCACCTGTGGTGCATGCCTCAGCCCTTAGCTCTCCTTTGATGAAGCAGAGGGTTAACCTGAGCTGATTCATAGATTTCTCTCCTTGCCCCAGGGATGCCTGGAATTGGAGTCTGATCCTGGTTTGTTATTTTATTTTTTTATTTTTATTTTTGTCAGCTGCAGCCATGGGGCAAAGGGGCAGATACCACTTAAATTGGCAGATACTGGTAAATCTAGCTGCATAAAAGCTTTGCAGGAACTTCTGCCAGCAAATGGGCAAATAAAAAAGTCACTTTATCCCCAAGCTCTCTGCTAAAACTCTGAACCATTCTCCCTTCTCATTGCTGCCACATCAACCTTTTCTGTCTGATTTCTGCCAGCACTGGGTGGGCTCATACTTTTCTGCTTCTGCTGGCTCTCACTTTAACACTCCTCCCACTCATTCTCAAGCTGCTGTGAGAGGCACAGCCGGGTCTGGAAGTGGCTGAGATCCATGCAAATAAGTTTACAGTAGTCAGGATGGCTCTTAAACCAGAAATCAGCCTATAGCCTCACACAAGTCTCCCAAAAGGAATAGTTTATAGTCTGCTTCCTGGTGGATTTTCCAAAAAGCTGTCCTTAAGCCAGCAATCATCAGGAAAAAAAATTCAGGACACGAGTAAAATTTGCCTCTTGTTCCCTAGACTTCCCTGACTAAAACTTAAGCATCTGGAGAGCAAGGCATCTGACCCCACAGGCAAAATATTTATCTGCGGCATTCAAGGTGTACCAGGGAAGAGATAAAAACCCCAAAACAAAATTGCCAAATGATGGCACTCACTGACTCCCAAAAGCTGTTGGGTTCCTGTTTTAAGTGAGGAAAAAGGTCACAGGCTGATGAGTGCCCTGCTAGGCCATTAATAGCCTTGTTGAAAGTGCCGCCTAGAAAGACAACCAGTCAGCTGACTGCCCCCAGGTGCCAAGATGCATGGGAACATCAAGTTAAGACCTCCAGCAGACCTAGGCTTTGCCACAGGCATGCAGGGAACCCAGAACACAGTAGGGAAGCAATCCATTTCTTTCCTTTGGGACACCAAAACCACTGACCCAATCCTGGTAGTTTTGGGATGTCACCTCTCCTTGTTTTCCTATTGTGGGGTAAGGACAGCCTTACCCACCTCACCAGATTTAATTACACTTTCAGAGTTACTTAATGGGAAAAGATTTACAGCTAAGATAGGAGCTTTTTCATTGCTCCTCCCATGTGCCTCATACCAGACCTACATGCACACAAACAGGGCTCTGATCTTTGCCGTCCCTAATTCCAAAAATAAAGTTCTCATACACCATAAGCTTTTCTCTTCCCAGTTCCCTGTTCTAACTCACTATTCATCTAATGGTACAGGACCACCACAGAAGTGGAGTCTAGAGATCATCAAGTAAGAAACTTTAACAGCTAAAAGGTATTTACACTCCTAGACCCAAAAGTGTCTGGGCTCTACAAAAGCAGACTATAATATAACATTCTATCATTGTTACATGCTCAGCAACTGATCACCTGTGTTTCCTGAATGCTAAACTAATGAAGGGAACAGGTGCCTTAAAATAATCTGTCTCTGATAAAGCTTAACATGTTCCAATCTCTCTGTCTCTCTCATTAACACTAACCAATACAAGCAGAGTACTAAATACCACATATGGTCACTAATCTTCTCATGGCTGCTTCTTAACATGTTTCAAAATTATTCCCAAGCTCCAGAAACCAGCTTAAATTCATCTGGACAGGCTGAATCTACCTCAGATAAGTGCCAACTCCCCTGGTCTGAGAACACTCCAAAAAATATAAAATAATAATGAGTCTTTTCTCTCTAAGCTTTTTTTGTGTCACTAGCATCTTGTCAGACAAAAGGTTCCCAGCCCCAGCCAAGAGGGATGCACGTCTCCAGAGCAAGGGACGACAGACAGCCCATCATCCCACAACTCCTGTCTACCTTGGGAGACCCCCTCTTCCCCCCAAGAGCCCACCAACATCCACCAGTCAGCTGGAAGCAGTTTTTGAGAGGAACAACACCCCTATTCCCATCTACCTGCTTTTTAAAAAAAATAATAATAATAAGCAGAAGTCTAGAATGTAAGAATTCTGTATATGCACAGCAGCTCGGATGCTCAGGAGTCTCATCTGGCACCTTACTAAGTCATCAGCAGGAAACTGTGTCCCAGTCTAAAAAGCAGGCGTGCACTCCCACATGTTCTCTCTCTGTCCTCTCCCTCTGTGTGGTCTGTTTCTGTCCATGTCCCTGTCTCTCTCATTCTCCTAATAAAGCTCTAAAAAGTACCATGGCTTATGATTCCTCTGCTCTCTTCTGCTACCGTGGCAGCAGTAGTATCCAGCAATGACCAAACTTTGGCCTCAATAGCCTTGGCCAGCCACAAGTGCCGCTGTATACCCTTCACCAGTGAGAACAGAACTGGCCAAAAGTAAGAAAGTAGGAGTCATAGTGTTCACATGTACTAGAATTGACCTTCAGCAGCCCTCCAAGATGAAGATGTGATGGGAGAAAACTAGTGAGACAGGCTTGGAGGAAAAGTACACCACTTTATGCATTTGCTGAAGTGCTAGCCAGACCTCCCTTTTGCAAGCCTAGAAACTACATTCTAGACTTGAGAGCAGAGCACTGCTCAAGGTAAATTCATACTAGCCATATTCAGAAGTATGATGTAAAGCATCATATGGCCAATGGATTGTTTTCTATGAACAGTAGCTAGGATTACAGCAGTCTCATTGGTATGGTTGACATATGTTTCCCTGAAGACAAATCATAATCAAAAGGCTTGAGATTGAACATGAAAGTGACTGAAGTATATATATAGGCATGAGGCTAAGGTAGACTGACATTTGTTCTGATAAGAACAGAGGCTTCAAAGAAACAAACCAAGATGCTACTTTCATTTTTCTCTTCCTTGTACTTGACACACACTCAATACTAATGCCATATTTGTTTCTGTTCTAAACTCTATCATTTTATGATATTTATCCTGGTGTTTTTCTTTGTTTTGAGACAAGGCTTCTCTGTATAGCTATGACTTGCCAAAAACTCATTATGTAGATCAGGCTGGCCTCAAACTTGCAACAATCCTGCTTCTACCAGGAGGTCTGAGATCATAGATGCCTCTGGGAATGTGCCACCATATCCAGCTGAAGAACAATTCTCTTAATGCTATCATGTTTATTTTGATGTTCTGGGAGCAACCTATCTCCTTGAAATAGCTTTGTATATCTCTGCTCAGGCTCATAGCTGTATGAAGATGTAGCTGATGAAGATGAGGCTTTGGTGTGGCAAGAACCAAGAACATGAATCAGACTTCACAGGAGTGGTAAACAGAAGACCATACATATAGTAATTACATCATGACTTCTATTCTGCTGTCCCATCTGGTCTCCAATCTGCCTTTCTCCATGAAAACCACTTCTCAGAGCCTAGACCACTCCCAGATAAGAGCCTCTGAGAAGAGAAATCATTTCCCAGCACTTGTGAATGCTCGTAGAAATAAATAGTATCTTCTAAGCTATAGAGCTGACACATGGTCCTGTTGTATGTCAGCCTGAATGGATATGGGACAGCTCTATTGTTGACAACAGGAGCTGACTATATGGTCTTGTTGCATTCAGCCTATATGGATGTGGGAGAGCCCCACTGTTGGCAATGGATGTGAGAACAAGTGAATGGAGAAAGATTCATGGGAGAATAAATAACAGGAAAATATCAGATTGCCCTTGTCCTTTGTGTCTTCTTCCAAACTTTAAACACAGTTCAAAAACAATAGCCATGCTGATCCTCAAAGGCTATCACCCATTGTCAGCAACAATGTTCAGCAAGCATTTTCTGGAAAGGACTAGACAGTACATATATATATATATTAGGATTTGTAGGCTATCTGATCTGTAGTTGTATTGGTCAGTTTTCTTTTATGGTAATAAGACACTATGACCAAAACAACTTATAGAAGAAAGGCTGTATTTAGGCTTACCATTTCAGAGAAATAGAGTCCATGACCATGAGGCAGAGAGAGCTAACTGGAAATGACATGAACTTTTGAAACTTTAAAACCCATCCCAGTGACAAGGTGACAACTTCTAATTTCTTATCTTTATCCCAAACAGTTTCAACAACTGGAGAACTAGCATTTCTGTAACTCACTGTAACCTGTGCTTTCTTGCTTTAACCTACTAGTTGGAATTCTCCCATTAGAAAATTATTTGGATAACATTCTATACCCAGGAGGGCATTAACCAGTAATCCTCCCTTGTGCTGAACAAGTTCCTGGTTTGTGATTATGTGTGAATGTATGTCTGTATATGTTTGTATAACCATCTGAAAATAAGCCCCTGAAATACACACAATTTTACGTGGGACTGACCAAAATTTAGAGTGTCGTGACAGTGCTATTTTCCCCATATGCCTTGGGGTTTTTATCTCACCAACATGGACAGTGTGGCAATCATTAGAAATGCACAAGCCAATTCTGACCAAGAAAGTAGGTAAGTTAACTGCAGATCTCTGCCTCTCCCTCAGCTCTTTCAAATACAATCTTCAAGTCTCATCCCTAGTTCTGCAACAGACCACCTGCTTCAGCCTCCCTTCCCACCCTGTCCCCATGTCAAGTAGATCACACAGATCTTCCCTTCATAACCTCCTTTCTTCCACTCATTGATTTATCACAGACCACAACTCCAAGCTAAGCAGGTGGCATAGCTGCACATCTTCACCTCTGGTTCATTCCTCCAAGTCCATTCCCCTAGTCCCATTCCCAGCTCTGTGGCCTCTCCCACTCTCTGCCACCATTCGTGAAGGACTGAGTAGATTCTGGTTAAACACCCTGCTTTAAACCCCAACTAGCCCATTCCCATTCCTAACTTTGAGGTCATAATAACTAGAAACATATTTCAGCTGTGACCTTACCAGTGGCCACAACTATCAGGATCCCAGAGAATCCCCTACCAGGCAACACATAGCAACCACACTCTTCTAAGAACTATACAGGGCAACAGAAACCAAGGAACAAAACACTCAACAAAGAGTAGATATCAAGACCTAGAATTACAACTGTCCTAATCCAAGATGCCTAAACATCAGCACAAAAACACAATCAACAACAGCCAGGACAATATATATACACAAGAGTGCAGCAGCTCTACTACATGCAGGCTGTGAAAAATGCAACACAACTGAAGCACAAGAGAAAAATAACTTCAAGTAGTCTTTATGAATATGATAAAGGTCCTTAAAAAGGAAATGAATGAATTCCTTAAAGAAATATCTAAAAAGACACATACACACACACACACACACACACACACACACACACTTGAGAGAGAGAGGGGCAGGGGCCAGTGGATGGAAATGAATTAAACAGTTCAAGGTCTGAAATTAGAAAGAGAATCAATAATATCAATAATGAAACTGAAAACTAAGGGAAATCTAGAAACAAAGAATTTAGGAACTGGAATAGGAACCTCAGAGGTAAGTCTCATCAATAAAATACAAGAGATGGAAAATGGAATCTCTTCTATCATTGAAGACATGATAGAAGAAATGGATATTTCAATCAAAGAAAAATGTTAAATCTGAAAATTCATGGCACAAAACATCCAGAAAATACAAGACACTATGAAAACACCTGATGTAGGATGTCCTTCTGTATGCTGTGAATATGTGTTGTTCTCATTGGTTGATAAATAAAGCTGCTTTGGCCTATGGCAAGGCAGGATATGGTTAGGCAGGAAATCCAAGAAGAGATATAGGAGAGGGGGAGTCAGGGAGATGCCATTCAGCCAGCCAAGGAACAACATGTCAGCAGACTGGTAATGCCAGGGCCATGTTACAATACTTAGTATAAACGGAAGAGCTAGTAATAAGCCTGAGCCATTGGTCAAGCATTTATAACTAATATTAAGCCTCTGAACTGGCGGATGGGAGAGAAACTTCTGATTACAAATGGTGCCCAATGTGGGACTCTCAAATTTTCACAGGGCCTGAGAAAGCTTTTTTTAAAAAAAGAGGATACAGCTCTTTTAAGAGTTTCTCTTGGACTTGAGCAGCTAGTATATTAAGTAGGAACAAAAAGAATAAATTAAAATGCCTACCACAGCATAAACATTGACATTCTAGAGCCCTAAGAAAAGTTTAATGCAGTTCTTGGTCATGAATCTCTTACTGGGATGTGAGATTTAGGCTTGACTATGACAACCAGTAGATTGGGCAGAGCCAGCCACCAAAGCCTTGGGAAGATGTTCACACTACTTACCAGTTTAAAGGTTTGCTCACATGGTCAAAAAAAGGCTAAACAATATACTATAAAAGAGGTCCAAATGGAAAATCCTCCAAATAGTTTGGACCTATAAAATGGAACTTAAAAGATGCATTGCTTTGCAGAACGAGTTTTACTTTTGTTTCCACAGGAAACAAGAGGCTATGGATTCATTCCAAGTTAAGATGGACCAGATTTGATCAAGGGAGAACTCCTGAACCTTGACAGGTGATATATATCAACAAAAGTTATAGTTGGTTTTCCTAAGACTTGGCCATTATCTCAAAATTGCTCAGGGAGCCTAAAGGTATTTCATCCACAGACAGCAGGAAAGAGTTTGGAGAAAATGACATCCACATTCCCAAGAGTTGGGGTGTATGAATGGTCTTTGGTTATTTGGTGGGTTTTGAATGTTTGCTATATTTAGGGTAATTTATGAATATAGGATAAAAAGACAACTATTTATCTCAGACATTTTGCATTAGCATGGATTTTGGTATAATGATACAGATCTAAAATTAATTTTGTTACACTGTATATATGTTTCTATTCTTATTTATAGGATTTTTGTATATTGATAGAAATTTAAGTTTATTTTTGGTACAACATATTGTATATATGTTTCTACTCTTATTTTAAGGTATTGTACCTATGCAGTTCATTTAAAAATGTAAGGTGAAATTCCTAATTTTTGAAAGCTATTATTATAAACTATTTAGGATAATCAAATAACATGGGTTAGTAGTTAGTCATTTATAAAAGTCAAATTTATGGATATGTTAGACATGTTTCTAGATCACACAGAGATATGTTTTAGATAGATAAATGGTCTTCAAACACTTCAAAGACCTATGAAATACATCATTTGAAATGTTTTGTTAACTTAGGGCTTTTCATGACAATGAGACACATCTCCTCCTGGTAGCACTGATTTATTTCAAAAAATGATGATGGGCATTGAAGAAACTCCATAGGAGTTTGCTTTCATTGTGGCAAGATTAGCCATTTGGACAAGATACTGCTTTTGCCTTGACTGCTTGACTGTATGCTGTATAAACTGGACATGCAGGACACACAGAAAAGTGAATGCAAATTTTTGCTAAAGCAAGGTGGGACAGTCCTTCAGAGTTCTTGCTTCACAGAAGAAACTGCAGGCATTCTGTAAGACACAGAAGACAGTAACTGATGAATTTTAACAAAATAGGTGGGACAGTCTTTCAAATTTCCTGCTTCACTAAAAAGTCTGCCAGATACTCTAGGACTATAGGCTAAAGATGGATGCCTCAACGTTGTAGATGAACTTTGAATGACTGTCCAGGCAGCCAGATGTCTCTGTCATTTCTAGAGTTTTGGAAGTTGCTTGCAATCTACTTCCTGTTTACTCAGGTAATATTATATCCTTCTGGGGTCTTTAACAGAGTTGAAAACAAGATAGTTAATTATAGTTTTTCTTAGTTAATATAAGATAAATTAGATACTTTAGACTCACAAAGATGATAGAATATTTTCTTTAATTTTGCCAAATACAAATAGAATAAATATTGCAACTGTAATTCTTTCTTGATAACTGTTTTTATAAGTAATTTTACTATGTTAAAGTTAAAATCTTCCTTTTTGATTAACCAGAAAATGGTAAATGATGTGGGATATCCTTCTGTATGCTGTGAATATGTGTTGGACTTATTGGTTGGTGAATAAAGCTGTTTTGGACTATGTCAAGGCAGGAAAGGGCCAGGTAGGAAATGCAAACACAGATACAGGAGAAGAGTGGAGTCTGGGAGATGCCATCCAGCTGCCCAAGGAACAACATGCTAGCAGGCCAGTAATGCTATGGGCATGTAGCAATGCTTAGATTAATAGAAATTGGTTAATTTAAATGTAAGAACTAGCTTATAATGAGCCTGAGTTATTGGCCAAACATTTATAATTAATATCAATCTTCAGGCTGGTTATTCATGAACTGGCAGGCAGGAGAGAAACTTTCAATTACAAAGACCAAATCTAATAATAACAGGATTTGAGGAAGGAGAAGAAACACATGTCAAAGGCACAGAAAATGTTTGCAGTAAAATCATAGAAGGAAATGTCCTTGGCCTAAAGAGATGCCTATCAAGTACAAGAAGCAAATAGACTGAACCAGAAAAGAAAGTCCCCTCAGGGCATAATCAAAACACTAAATGTACAGAACAAAAAAAGAATATTAAAAGCTGCATGGAAGAAAGACCAAATAATATATAAAGACAGACTTATTAGAATAACACCTGATTTCTCAATGGAGACTCTAAAAGCCAGAAGGGCCTGGATAAATGTCCTATAGATCTAAGAGACAATAGGTGCCAGTCCAGAGTACTATGCCCAGCACAATATTAAATCACAACAGGTGATGATTATAAATAAAACTAAATTGAAGCAATATCTAATTACAAATGCAGTCCTATAGAAAGTCTTATCTACAAGGAAAACTCTAACCTAAAGATGTTAACTATATCTGAGAAAATACATGGAATAAATAATTCCAGACCAACAAAACAAAAAGAGGAGACACACACACACACACACACACACACACACACACACACACACACACTTACACACACATACACTACCACCTCAACAACAAAATTATAGGAGTCAACAAACACTGCTCATTAATATCTCTCAACATCAACAGTATCAATTCCCCAATAAAAAGACACAGACTAACAGAATGGTTGTGAAAACAGGATCCATTCCTCTGCTGCATCTAAGAAACACACTTTAACATCAAGGGTAGATAACACCTCAGTGTGTTAAAGGGATATGAAAGGATATTTCAAACAATGGACCTAAGAAACAAGCTGGTTGTAACAATTTAAATATCTGAAAAAATATACTTCATCCCAAAACTCAACATAAGAAATAGGGATAAACACTTATATAATCAAAGGAAAAAATCCACCAAGAGAACAATGAAATTCTTATTGTTTATATGTCAAACACAAGAGCATCCAAATTAGTCAAAGAAACAATACTACCATTTAAATCACATATTCAGCCTCACACAATGATAGTGGGAGATTTCAATATGTGACTCTTGCCAATAGACACAAAATATAAACATAGAAATGTTGGCATTAACTGATGTCAACAATCAAATGGACCTATCATATCTACATAACATTTTACCCAAACACAAAAGAATAGACCTTCATCTCAGCACCTCATAGAACTTTCTCAAATTTGACCATATACTCAGACACAAATCAAGTGTCAACTGATACAAGAAAATTGAAATAACACTGTGCATCCTATTAGGTCAACACAGATTAAATCTGGATATCAACAACAATAGAAAACTTACAAACTCATGGAAACTGAACAACTCACTACTGAATGAAAAAATGGGTTAAGACAGAAATTTAAAAGGAAATAAAAGAGTTTTGAGAATTGAATAAAAGTTAAAACACAACATATCCAAACTTATGGGACATAATGAAGGTGGTTCTAAGAGGAATATGTGCCTACACTAAAAAATTTGGATAGATCTCATGCTAGTAATTTAATAACAGACCTGAAAGCTGTATAATAAAGAGAAGAGATCACATGCAAAAGGAGTACATGGCAAGAAATTATCAAAGTCAGGGTGAAATCAATAAAATAGAAACACAAACAAAAAATTGCAAAAATCAATACAACAAAGTGCTGATTCTTTAAGAAAATTTAATAAGACTAACAAACCCTAATCCAAATTAACTAAAAGGAGGAGAGTGAATATACAAATTAATAAAATCATAAGGGGTACATAGGAAAAGATGGTGAGGAAATCAAGAGAATCATAGGACATACTTTAAAAATCTGTATTTCTTCAAATGGAAAAATAAAAAATGGATAATTTCTCAATAGCTACCACTTACCAAACTTAAATCAAGATCAGATAAGCTATTTAAATAGACCCAACCCTAGTAAAACAGAAGCAGTCATTAAAAGTCTCCTAACCAGGTACCCAGGTAGGGGGATCGGGATCTGTCCCTGGTCTATGGGCAGGCTTCTGGAATCTGGTGCCTGTGGTGTGACACCTTGCACAGCCTTGGTGCAGTGGGAAGGGGCTTGGACCTGCCTAGGCTCAGTGTTCTGGGCTCTGCTGAATCCCTATGGGAACCCTTGATTTGGGGGATGTGGGGATGCGGGATGGCTTAGGAAAGAGGGCTGGGGGTTGGGAGGAGGGAGGAGGGGAGGTCTGTGGATAGCATGTGGAGTGAGTAGAATATTTATTAATAAAAAAATGAAAAAAAAAAGACTCACAACCAAAAACAAAAACAAAACAAAACAAAAACCCTCAAGGCCAGATAGTTTTATTACAGAATTCTATCAGACATTCAAAGAAGAGTTAATGCCAATAGTCCTCAAATTATTACACAAAATAAAACAGAAGGGACATTGCTCAATTTGTTTTATAAGACCACGGTTACCCTGATGCCCAAACTACCTAAAGACTCAACAAAGAAAGAGAATTATAGACCAATTTTCCTTATGAATAGAGATACTAAAATACTCAATAGAATCCAAGAACACATCCAAAAGATCATCCACCATAATCAAGTAGGCTATATCCCAGGGATTCAGGGATGGTTCAATATATAAACCAATAAATGAAACCTACCATATACATAAACTGAAAGACAAAACACACATGTTCAACTCATTAAATGTAGAAAAGGCCTCTGACAAAATCCAACAACACTTCATGATAAAATCCCTGGAAAGATCAGAGAAACAAGGGACACGCCTCAACACAATAAAGGCAGTTTACAGCAAGCCCATATCAACCTGAATGGGAAGAAACAGGAACAAGACAAGCCTGTCCACTCTTTCCATATCTATTCGATGTAGAACTTAACATCTAAGAACAATAAGACAACTGAAGGAGATCAAGTGGATACAAAGTAGAAAGGAAGAAGTCAAAGGATCATTATTTATAAATGATATGATAGTA
The DNA here is from genome assembly GCF_903995425.1 of Onychomys torridus. Classification (NCBI taxonomy): domain Eukaryota; kingdom Metazoa; phylum Chordata; class Mammalia; order Rodentia; family Cricetidae; genus Onychomys; species Onychomys torridus. The sequence continues at coordinate 26,719,758 of NC_050451.1, forward strand.
TACATAAGTAACACTAAATATTCCAGCAGGGAACTCATACAACTGATATACACTTTCAGCAAAGTGTACAAGAATAACTCAAAATAAAATCAATAGCCTTCCTATTTACAAATGAGGAAGAAATCATGGAAACAACACCCTTCACAATAGCCTCAAATAGTTTAAAATATCTTGAGGTAATTCTAACCAAGAAAGTGAAAGACCTGTATGATTTTAATAAAAAAAAAAAAAAAAAAAAAAAACTTCAAGTCTTTGTAAAACTAAATTGAAAAAGATATCAGAAGATGGGGAGATCTCTCATTCTCATGGATCAGTAGGATTAACATAATAGTAAAAATACCCATCCTACCCAAATCAATGTACAGATTCAATGCAATGCCTATCAAAATCTCAACACAATCTTCTTGAAAGGACAATTGTTGCTTTATATGGAAAAAAAGCAGGATAGTTAAAACAATCCTGAACATCAAAAGAACTATTGGAGGTATCACCATCCGATTTCAAGTTGCACTACAAAGCTATAGTAAAAAACAAACAAACAAAAACAGCATTGGCACAAAAGCAGACACACTGATCAATGGAATCAAATTTAAGACCCAGCAAATTTTTATTTATTTTTTCTTCATTTATTATTATTATGATGATGATGATGATGATGATGATGATGATGTGTTTTAATTTTCTTCCCCCCTCCCGCACCCACTCCCACCTCCCCCAGTTCCTCCCCTCCATTCGCATGTCATCCAGGATCAAGGCACACCTGGGGATTCATTTAAACCTGGTGGATTCAGTACAGGCAGTTCCTGTCCCCTCCTTCCAGGCTGAGCAAAGTGTCCCTGTGTAAGCCCAAGGTTCCAAACAGCCAGCTCATGCACTAAGGACAGGTCCCGGTCCCACAGCCTGGGTGCCTCCCAAACAGATCAAGCTATTCAATTGTCTCACTTATCCAGAGGGCCTGATCCAGCTGGGGACTCCACAGCCTTTGGTTCATAATTCATGTGGAAGAATTGGGAATATTTATAGAAGTCACAGAAAGGTGGTCTAGATGCAGTGTCAGTATGTAGAGTGTTTTTCTTGGCTGTTGTTTTTCCTGTTTACTTATTTACTTCATTTTGTTTTTAAAAATATGGTTGATGTTTTAAAATCAGAAATTTTTATATAAAAATAATTCAGACCATAAAAAAAAAGACCCAGCAAAAAGTCCACACACCTATGGGTACCTTATTTTTGATAAAGAGAGCAGAGATAGACACTAAAAAAAGATAGCATCTTCAACAAATTGTACTGATCACACTGGATGGCTGCAGGTAGAAGAATCCAAATAGATCCATACTTATCACTCTGCATAAAACTCAACTCCAAATGGATCACAGATCTCAAAATAAAACCATATATACTGAACCTGATAGAAAAGAAAGTGGGGAACAGTCTTGAACTCATTGTCACACACAAAAAAAGAGTTTTGAAACAGAACACCAATTAGCACAGGAACTACAATCAACAATTAATATATGGGGCCTTATGAAACTGAGAAGCTTCTGTACTGCAAAGAACACATCATTCAGGCAGCCTACAGAATAGGAAAAGATTTTTTTTAACAACTACACATCCAATAAAGGGCTAATATATAAAGAACTAAAAAACAAACAAACAAAAACTAGATATTAAATAACACAATTTAAAAATGGGATACAGATCTAAATAGAGAATCTAAAAAGAGGAAATTCAAATGGCTGAGAAAATTTTTAAAAACTCTTCAATATATTTAGTCATCAGTGAAATGTAAATCAAAACTACTTTGAGATTTTATTTTATACCCATCAAAATGGCTAAGATCAATAAATCAAGTAATAGCTCATGCTGGCAAAGATGTAAAATAATGAGAACATTCATCCATTGCTGGCGGGAGTGCAACTATGGACATTAGTGTGGTGGTTCCTCAGAGAAATGGGAATGGATCTACTTCAAGATTCAGCAATTCCACACTTGGGCATATACACAAAGAATGCTTTCTCCCACTGTAGACACAGCTGCTCTATTTATATTGCCAGATTTTGGAAACAACCTATATATCTCACAATAGAACAATAGATAAAGGAAATGTGGTACAGTTATATTACTCAGCAGTTCAAAAAAATAAATTACAAAATGTGTAGATAAATGAATGGAACTAGAAAAAAATCCTGAGTGATGTTTTTTTAGACCCATAAAAAGAAATATGGTATGTATTCACTTATATGTGACTATGAGCTATTAATTGAATGATAACCAAGCTACAATCCATAGAACTTCAGGTGTTGAATGCAAGGGACTAAGGAGGACAGATTTTGTTATGAAAAGAAAATAGAAAGTTATGGGTAGATGGGGGACTGGAACAGGAGGATCAAGTGAGAATAAAGAGGGAGGACAGTGACCAGGGAGAGAATACAGGGAGAATCAACTAAAATTAAGGGCCATGTATGAGGTGGTATGGAAACCTAGTACAGTAGAAGTTTCTTTTCTTTTTTCTTTTTTTTTTTTGTTTTTTGTTTTTTGGTTTTTGGTTTTTGGGTTTGTTTTTTTTTTTTTTTTTTCGAGACAGGGTTTCTCTGTGTAGCTTTGCTCCTTTCCTGGAACTCACTTGGTAGCCCAGGCTGGCCTCAAACTCATAGAGATCCATCTGGCTCTGCCTCCTGAGTGCTGGGATTAAAGGCGTGCACCACCACCGCCTGGCAGAAGTTTCTTAAAATATATACACATGTGAAGGCCATCTAAATGAAATTGCCAAAATAATGAAGGAGGTCAACCCTCAACTGGCCATCTCTTGTCAACAAACGAAGCTTCCAGTACCAGGATTGGGTTACATAGAATTGAGTTGTTGGCAAAAGTGTCCCATGGAAACCCCCAAACAACCTATAGTCTGTTGCCAAGACTATAGATTGTTCTCCACAAACTGATGGTAAGGCCCCATGCTGAAAAAACCTACACAATTCATTGAGCATGGAGAAATCAAGCTGGTTCCTACATAGACCCTTCACCCCACTGTTCTAGTGTCTTTGGTACAGGAAGGCACTACTGTACTACCAAAAGAGAAATGTAGACACCAAGTCAGCCACAAACCCTTTGATCTAAGTGCTGCCCTGCCTATATGTTACTTGTGTGATTATTGCCTATATGTAACTCCAGGGCAATAGTGACACAAAGCTTGTGGAAGTAACCTATCAATATTTGGTTACACTTAAGGTGCACATTATGAGGTGGAACCCATACTTAACTTGGCTTGAGTGACTAAAAACCTGAGACTAGGTAAAACCAAATACCACTGTTTTGAAAACAAACACATAGCAATTAAATGACTCCTAACGACATTCTGCTATACTCATAGATCAGTACTTTGTTCAATCATCATCAGAGAAGCTTCCTCCTGCAGCAGATGAGAACAAATACAGAGAGAGACCCACAGCCAGACAACATGCAGAAAGTGAGAGACCTTGGAACACTCAGCCCTAAATTGGATGTCTTCATCAAATCTCTCCTCTCAGGGTTCAGGTAACCCTGCAGAAGAGTCTGAAAGAGTGTAAAAGCCAGAGGTGATAGAGGACACCAAGAAAACAAAGCCCTCTAAATCAACATGATCACAACTTACAAATTCACAGAGGCTGAGGCAGCAAGCACAGGGTCTGCACAAGTCTGCCACAGGTCCTCAGTGTATACATATTATGGCTTCCAGCTTAGTATTTTTATGAAACTCCTGAGTGTAAACTGGTTGGTGGGTGTCTGATTCTTGTGCCTTCTCTTGAGATCTTTTCCTTCTATTTGTTTTGTTTTATCTTATTATATTTTATCATATATAATTATAATGCATATTATATTATATTATTATGCTTTATAAGCCTGTTTTGTTTTCTAATGAGAAACAGAAAGGTATGGATGGAGGGGAGGTGGTAAGGAACTGAGAAGAGTAGAAGGAGGGGAACCATAATAAATAAAAAAGGAAAAGCAATAAAAATATGATTTAAGTTAGAAAAAACTCAGAATTTGTAATGCACATGTGTTTTTGGAGCCTCTTTTATAAATTTTTCTTAGGCATAGATCACTGCCTAAAACAGATAAAAAGCACAGAGGACATATTCATGGAAGTGTCAGTTTTGTTTGCAATGAAAATGTATTATTTTATTAAGATGCCAACAACAGCAGTACTATGTTTATTCTAAACTAATTTGCCTTATTTGCATATATCCAAACTGCAAAAATCATATCATTAAAGTACTAAAGTTAATCTGGAAAAAGAATGCCCAAGCCACAGGTGAGCAGCACCAACTGTACCTACCAACTGCATCCATACAAGGACAAGAGTGATCTCTGACAACAGGCAAACAAATTAGCAAGATGACTTCAGTGACACTGGATCAACAAAACCAGGCTTTAGGTTGGGCTTTACCTACATCCTTATTCTGTGGACCTGTGCTTTATGTTACCATCCTACTTGCTCCTGTCTCCTGACATCATACTAATTCAGCCAATGATAGACTGCATGAACAGCAGTGCTCTCATGGGAACACAAAAGAACTGAAAAGTTCCCATCACCTGGTGATGTTACAGCCATTTTAGTCTACATAAGTGATGTTGGAATAACATGAAATCAATTCATAAAGCATTGGTAAGACCTGTGTATGCATGTGGAAGGCAGAGGAGGAGCTCAGGTATCTTGCTGTACTGTCCATCTTACTCCTTTGACACAAGAGTCGCTGAGTGAACCTGGAGCCAGGCTGGTAGCTAGCCAAGCCCCAGGGATCCACTGCCTCCCCCTCAGCACTGGTTTGCAGGCCTACACACAGCCACACCCAGCTTTTTCTATGGATTCTGAGATTGGAACTCAGGTCCCCATGCTTGTGAAGCAAACACTCTAACACTCTTATCCCTGATCCCTGAGCCTTATCTCCAGGCTATAAGAGCACATCTTCATTGTTAAGCAATAGTATGTGTACTGGATACTGATTGAAATCATGTAAACTCTCACTCTCAAATGTAGTCATTTTATTCATCTCTGCTCAGCATCCAAGCATGATGCAGGGCAAAGAATGGAGTCTCCTTGAGACTCACAGAGGAATTCAATGGTAAATGTGCGTGTTCCAATTCTTCTCCACTCTCTCCCCTCCCCTCTCCAAATCTACTGATGGTATTATAGTGACCTAAACAAGGAGGCTTCAGAAACAAGGAAAGATAAGGATTCTATTAGCTAGAAGAATAAACAGAAAGCTTATTCACGACAAAAATAACCCTTACTTTTCAGAAGGTTGGAGGAATGTTTGGTTCTCACTCAGCTGTTTGCTTTCATAGCTGCACACTGATTTTAACTAGGCCGTAGTGGCTCCTATATTGTGTATGGGATTGACCAAACAGGAGGATATCAGTTTTAGCCATTTGCTTCCACACCCTATAGTAAAACATCATTTACTTAGCCCATGTTCTATTTGCATGAGAAATATAAGCAACTATGAACAGCATCTTGCCTGAACTGGCAAAATTACCATCTGGAGCCTGTGAATAGGAATCAGTGGAGTTTCTGGAAGGAACACAATGTTTAAAACACACCTGGCCCCAATTACTGCTATAAAGCCTTCTCAAAGCTTATGATCCAGCCAAATCCCAGTAGTCTGAGATGTCAGGGATGTGGTCTAAGATATGCCCCTGTAGACTACCCTGAGCCATGCCTGGCTCTTAACAGATCATGTCACCAACAGCCCAAGGGAGAAAATGTTCTTAGCCCCATGGTTTGCCCTCACACTGGCTAGATGCCTGGAACTTAGCATGTATACAATTCATTTTACACAACAGATGGAAATTGAGTTACAGCAAATAAATCATATAGCACTTCTTTGAGTAATGTCTTTCTATGGGGACTCTTCCTGTTGACTTATTATGGCCCTGCCCCTTTCTGATTAGTCACACAGATGTTTTATTGATATTGGACTTCTCTGAGAAATTTCCTGGTTTTTTTTTTTTTTTTTGAGAAATTTCTTATTTAAAGACTCTCCAGGGTTTTTCAACATGCAGAGTTCTTCCACTTATCATGAGGAGCTTTTTTGACCTGGTTAATTATAATCATGTGTCATTCTTTAGACACAACAAACATACAAATATACAACACACAAATATTCACTCAAATTTCCAGCACCCTAAAATTCCCATTATTCATCCTGTCAAGTGGTTCATTCAAAGTTTAGGACTTATGAAAGTACACAACAGCTTGAACTGGCATGTTTGATGTCTCTTTACTATGTTCCAAGTATTCTATCAAAAGAACTCAAAGACACTTAAGATCTTCAGAATTGGAGTGATCACGATTGGAATTCCACCTGTTTCTATAGTTCTGGGCAAGTTAAATCCTCTGAGTTTCAAGTCCAAATCAGCACAGTTAGCATAGTAAATACTGCCAACCTCAGGATGCACTTGTGAGGAAAGCCTGTCATAAAATGTGGTTTCCTAAGTGCATTGGTAGTATGTGCTCATGTAGCTGTGTGGGGCGGGGATGGAAGGGAAGGAGAGGGAGGAGGGAAAGGAGGAGAGGAAGGAGGAAGGGAGGAAGAGAAGGGAAACCAAGAGAGAACAAAGAAGCTAGCATATCACTGTTCCTTTTTTGGAATGGGTTGCATTAGTAAGTACTATTTACCTCCTCATGTGACTGGCAACTTGAAACCCTGTCCTGAATGGTTTCTAAACAAAATTTTCAGAGCCAAGCAAACTGCTCTGGGATAAGCCAGAGCATGTCTCAGGGAGAAAAGTTAATACTGGCAGAATTAGCTGAGCAATACTCAGTAAAGGACTCAGGACTCAAGCCTGAAGATTGATTATAGCAGCTTCTACCTGTAACCTGAGCATGGTGGGGGCAGATAAAGGAGGATCTCAGAGGTGCATTGGGCAGCCAAAATGTTAGATATATGTTCATCAAGGGACTTTGTCTCAAAAAATATGACAGAAGCCATCAATGTGAGAGGGAATGATGGAGGACCTGGGAGAGGTTGGGAGATGGAAGGGGGTGAAGGAAGGAAAAACAAGTGAAGAACTAGTCTAATTATATTTTAATTTAAATAAAAAATCTAAAAACAAATCTGAAAAAAATATAAGGCAGAGAAGCAATTGAGGAAGGCTTCCTGACCTCAATCTCTGGCCTCCATATGCAGCCACATGGGCGTGAACATCTCTCTCTCTCTCCTCTCTCTCTCTCTCTCTCTCTCTCTCTCTCTCTCTCTCTCTCTCTCTCTCTCTCCCTCTCTCATGTGCACGATTGTACTCTCTATAGAAGTATCATTGAAGCCCTTGCATATAGCCAGTGCTCATATACATCTAGCAGAAATTGCCAATACATTTCCATATCAATACATACAAAGCACACAGCCAGAGACTTAGAGATGGTCCAGCTGCACTCAAACAGACACAAGGAAATGGAAAAGAAAAAAGAGAAAACAGAAAGCAAATCTTCTTCAAAACTTTGAGCAAAGAGTGGAGATTTACTGACTGGGGTCAGCTCTTAGGGTAAGTGTGATTAGCACTTTTATAATAAAGAAATGTTGAGTTGAAATAAGTTGATCATTATGTATTATAAGGGGTCTTCTATCAGGCAAAAGTGGGTCTCCCTGGGGTGGATGCTGGTCCATATAGTATATAGCCTCCACCACCTTATAATTCCTAATAAAAACAAAAGGTAGATCTTTATACAATAAGTTTTCACTGTCCTATTTTTTTCCTAATGACATTGAGGGACAGCAAAATAAAGACATTTCTTTCCAATTCTGGAACTAAGTTGTTTCTTATCTTGATGAGTGGCTAATTGCATATTGTTTCATGTCTGCCTAGGGATGCTGCAGTAGCCAGTCTATCACTTTGTATTAGAATTAGCTAAGGAGTCTTTTAAAATGATTACTGACCTTCTATAGACCAGACCCCTGGTGTCCATGGGACAGAGAAGCCCAGAAATCTGCATTGATTAATATGCTCATCAAAGAATAATAATTTTCAGGATGGTAAAGAATGCTAGATATAGCTGAATGCCTAAGCTATGTTGTAAGAACTGAGATTAGTGGTTGGGATTTGAATTGTTGCATCACATACATTGGTGCAGAATCTGGACCTTGGTAAGATTCCACTTCCTCTCCAACAGCACAAAAAATCTGCAGGTTACAAGGGCCAAATGTCAGAGAAGGCAGAAGCTGTTTGTAAGTTATGGAGCATTAAAAATAGTGAGTAATTATCTGAGGGCAGTGTTGGTCACCATTGGTCCTGGCTACCAGGAAAGCTGAGGCAGGAGCATCACTGGAGCCCAGCAGCTCAAGGCCACACTGAGCTAGGTAGTAAAACCCTGGCTCAAAACCAAACAATAGCAACAACAACAAAGCATTACCACGTGTCTACCATGTGCTAATTTAGGTACAGTACATTTTCTAGACAAATATAATCTATCACTCCTAAGAGTCTGTACCATTGTTTATAAATTTTAAAAAAAATTATTTTTAATTCTCAGTCTTTGAGTAAGGAAAACAAGCCGGCCGGTTTGAATGAATTAAGGAGGATATGTAATGTCTCTTTTGAGGCTAGGAAAATGGCTGAGTAGATAAAATGCTTGCTCAGAACATGAGCTCAGACTACAGCACCCACCTAAAGGTCAGTTGTGGCGGCTCGTGTCTGTATTCCCAGCACTGAGAGGAAGGCAGAGTTTGTTGGATGCCTTGGGTTAGCTGGCCTGGCAGTCTACATGAAATAGTGAGATTCAAGGTTAATGAAAGACCTTGTCTCAAACAATAAGGTGGAAAGCTATGGAGAAACACACCAACCCAAAGGCAGTTTCTTCACACTCACTCACATGGGCAAGTGTGCCATGTACACACACATACATGTGTGGGCTCTCGCACATAGCACATGTTTAAACTTTTAGCTGAAGGGGAACTAGCATGTGCATCCTCTGGGTAGGTGAAAGGGGAGTCTCTGAAGCTGACGGGTCTGTTCTGGTTCATGTTGTGGAGGAGCTTTTCCTCTGTAGAGGAAGATCACCCCAGAACACAGGGGCAGTCCTGAACACTCAGAGCTGAGGGGAGACCAGAACACAGGGGCAGTCCTGCACACTCAGAGCTGAGGGGAGACCAGCACTTGGTGCATACCAGGAAATAAAGACAGTTTTTTAACCACTGAGTAGAAAGAGAAAGCCAAATCACCTCTGGTTTCTCAAGTACCGAAACTGACATCACAAACAAGAGTTTGAATGAAATTATAAAAGTAAAATAAGCTATCTTCTTGTGTGATCTACCAATATCTCCTAAAAAGGAAAAACATCCCAGGAAGACTCAGGCAGTGACAACATGGCCTTCTGGGAAAAGACTGAAATATAGTTATGAAGACACAGGATGTTCATTTGGAAAGAATGGGAATCATAGGCTCATCCCATTACTGAGGCAAATGTACCATGTGACATATGGACAATAACAGCCATCATTTGGGTGGCTATGTGAAATTTATAACTTGAGGGAAGCAGAAGCCCACACAGGGTGCCATAAATTCCCAGGGCCAGCTGCAGAAAGGCCTGCCAGTCATGTGGGGCCTGCAGTGTTTTCCTACAAAATCAAAGAAACAAAGTGAAAGGGGGATGTGTATTTCATCAGAAAAGTTTGCACACCATCAAAACCTGCATTAATAGAGCATTAGATAAAGTGTTTGCACATCTCTACCTTTTGCACCTTTGGCCTAGCTGCTGCACTCTCTCTCATCTCCATTTCCCTCCCCTGCTCCCACATGGCCCAGCTCAGTCTGGTCATGTCCACTCTGGACTCTCCCAGATGTCTCTGCCTCTGGCTACGCTCTCCCACATATCTATAATAAACCCTCTTCTCCAACAGACCTCGATCAGTCATGGCTTTCCCATTCCATTTTTTTTCCTTTCATCTGGTGCTGAAAACACAGGAATAGCTTAAATGAGTTCCCTCCCCAAGTCACCCAGCTGCTCCAAACCTACGGGCTGATCTGACTCTCCTAAGGTATTTATGAACCATTTCTTTCTGCTGGCTTTTGCCACCCACCACATTTGATTCTAGAGTCCCCCTCTTCAGCCATTTCTTCCCTCCACCTTAACTAACCATCCATCTTTCCTCACCTACTAAGTGTCCCATCTCCCTACTCTGCCCTTGTTTGGGCTGCCCACCATGTGGCCATTTCCCAGCTATGGCCTTTGGGGCTGCCTGTTATGTGGGCATATCCCTGCTACACCCTTTGGGCTGCTCACCACGTGGCCATACTCCCTGCTAACACTTCAAGGCCCTAATATGGGTCAATTCCAATTACTAAGACACTTGGACCTCTGTAGTTGTTTTCTCCTCTACCTGCTCTAACCACTTGTCTCTCCCCTTCTACTGGATAAGTGTCATTATGGAGCTCCCTGCTTTGTCTACTTTTACTATGAAAGCCACATTTTTTTCCCTGACAAGTCTCTCAGTCTGCTTGGGGATGCCCTGGATGGAAATTCTCCTTACCACAACACTTACCCGTTCTTCTCTCTCCTGGGTCCTCTCAGCTCTTCTTGGAGCTTCTTTGCCTCCCATGAGAAGCTGCCTACAGCTCCTAGTTGTGATCTTTCCTTGTCCCTTGTCCCTCGGAGCTATTTCCTCTCTCTCTCCTTGTACCCTCCTGGATCCATACATTTCAGGTTTCCTTGCCTGCCCCTAGGAGCTGCCTGCTAAGTCCCACAGCTTCTCTACACCCTTCTGGCCTCTGCAGTATTGGAACCCCACCTCCAGTGGAGTTCCTGCTTATTCCTCCTTGTCCCTTATGGTTACACTGTTCTGTCTCTTAGGTACCTAACAGTACCTATGGCAGAATTCTTTTCCTTTTGTGACCTTTCTTCCTTTTCTACTTTGGACTCAATTCCTCTCATGGACTCAGAGATTTTCTTAAAGCCTTGCTGTCTTACTGAAAATGGCTTGGCGTCAGTATAGCTCAATGGCCAAAGATGGCACACTCAAGTTCCAAATTCTTACAGATTTTAACAACTTCTGCCACCACACAAGCAAATGATCTCAAAGTCTCTTATCTCACCAGGCAGTGGTGGTGGACGCCTTTAATTGCAGCACTCGGAAGGCAGAGCTAGGCAGATCTCTGTGAGTTCAAAGCCAGCCTGGTCTACAGAGCGAGCTCCAGGACAGGCAACAAAACTACACAGAGAAACCCTGTCTCAAAATATCAAAAATAATAATAAAAAAAAGTCTCTTACCTCCAAGGTTCTCTAACTTTCCACTCTTAAATATTTTATCCCTATGATTTCTCTGGGCTTTGATCTCAAGAAACCTTTAAAGACTATTGTGTAAACAGCCCTTATCTCAGGATTGATATGTAAATCATGTGGTGTGGTTAAAGAATTTGTAAAAATCTAACAAAATTCGGCTTTAAATTTATAACTAAAGGCTTATAATTAAAACCTATACATAGGAATTTTAATTTGCTACAGCATCCTATGTATGTGAATCACCTTTTATCTAGAATATACTGTATATGTAACTTAGATTCAACTCTTGTTTAGACAAACAAATGTTTTAGATAGTAACCATTCAGCTCTCTTCCATCATGGCTGGTGATTTTCAAGATGTAAGCAGTCATATGACTAGCAGACATTTTACTAAGGTCAAAGAGTACATGCAATATGACTTCATCTTAAGATGACCATGTGGCAAAGAGCAACAATTATAAAACTTCTTGGTTTTACTGAGCCCTTAGTTTATCACTGTATCTCTTTTTACACTAAAGAAGCAACAAGTCTCAAATATTTGGGGCTAATATAGATTTTTGTATGATGATAAAATTTAAAGTCATATGTTCTTGGGGGTTTTTACTCTTTTGGTGTGCCCATCACCAAGTTTCCATATAAATGACTCACAGAGGCTTATTCTTAATTATGAATGCCCAGCCTTATTTTGGCTTGTTTCTTGCCAGCTTTCCTTAACTTAAATTATCCCATCTACCTTTTGCCTCTGGGCTTTTCCTGTTCTCTTACTTCTGCAAATTTTACTCTTACTCCATGGCTTGCTGTGTAGCTAGGTGCCTGGCCCCTCTTGTCCTTCTTCTCTGGCTACTTCTTTTTTCTCCTCCCAGATTTCTCTTTCTGTATATTCTTTCTGCCTATCAGCCCCACCTATGCTTCTCCTGCTATCAGTTGTTCAGTTCCTTGTTAAACAATCGGGTGTTTTAGACAGGCACAGTAACACAGCTTCACAGAGTTAAACAGATGCAAGATAAACAAAAGTAACACAGCTTAAAATTACATTCTACAACAGTTATTATTTGCTACATGAGTCAACTCTGGTTTAGAATAAACTACATATAAAAGATAAAATAGTAATGCTATAAAGGTCTACTCAGATTTTAAAAGGCTGATTTAAGATATATGTTTAAATACTTCTGTCTTTGCTAACTTTCTAACAGCAAGCTACTAGAAAATTTAGATAAGTAATGTGTGTTTGATAAATAGGGTATATTTGATAAATAAGATTTGTTTGATATACATGGTATATTTGATAATCAAGATTTAGAGATCCTAAGGCCTACTCAGATTCACAGTAATATTTGTCTAGCTTTATCTTTCGTCACTTTAAGCTTTAGCTATTAGGATAAATTAAGACATACAAAATCCCCTGCAATATTCTCTAATGTTGTGTCTGATCCTCCAAGAACATCCTTTTCCCAAGGTCAGACAGTTAGACAAAAGACCCATCCCATAGAGGCTTGAGGAAAAGTTCATGCTTGCTAAAAAGGGAGTCACTTTCCTTATCCCTGGCAAGAGGAACTTGTGGCCCTTCCATTAACATAAGACTGTGGTGCCTATCAACTTGTCAAAGTCAACACTAGCCTCTGGGCTCCCAGCAGTCCCTGCTCACCGGGCCCCCTTGCTCTGTTCCCATTAAACCCTGGAAAGTGTTCTTCCCTGCCTATTCTCATAGCTTTCCCAGAAGACAGCCCTGGTAGTCTGAAATAAACTGTTTCCCTTTTCACACTCATAGCAGCTGTTTTGTTTTCCTTATTGTTCCCATTTTCATTTGCTAAACCCTAATGTAATTAATTACAGGAAAAAGCTTTATTTAGCATCCTATAGATGTTTCAAAGACAAGCCTAAAGTAAGCAACTAAATTAATTATACTTAATAGATAGATGGTCTTCAAACTCTTCAGAGATCTGCTGAATATGGCATTTGAAATGTTTTACTAAAAAAGCTTTTTGTAATAGAGAGAAATGCTAGATAGCTGCTGGCAGCACTCCTGAGATCTCCTCCAAAGAAGACAACAGAGCACAGAAGACTCCACCTGGTACTTGCTTTAAATGTGACAAAGTCAGCCTCTGGGTGAAAAACTGCCCTTCACCTCACCAGGAGCCTGTCCAGACTGTAGACAAGAAAGATACTGGAGAGTTTCATGCCCCACTTTGCCTAGACAAAGTAGGCCAGCCCCCTACCCCCAAGTTTCTACTCCATAGTAAATTCTATCAGATATTCTGGGCCTGGCAGCTGAAACTGATGCTACCCTGAGACCTCTGTCTCCAACAACCAAGAGGCTGTCTAAGCAGCTGGTAAGTCCCTGTCATTTTAATAGATTTGCAAGCTGCTTGGTTTTACTTTGGTGAAATTTATCCTTCTGAGATCTCTGATGGTGTTGATGACTAGGACAGAGATAGCTTTGTCAGTTCAACAGCAGCAACCAAGGCTTCAGCTGCTTTCTGGGTTCTCTTCACATGTGAAATCAGGCCTCAGGTCTTGCTTTATTAGATACTACTAGGCCTAGACACAGTGTTTACCTTACTACTAGACTCCATAAAAAAGAGATAAACTTACAAAACAGGTTTCAAAGTAACATTTTACTATTCCTTTATTTAAAGTAACTTGCTTTACAAATGACTGCTGTCAGTAATTAACCCCCTGGTCTGTGTCTCATGGTAAATAATTGGGAGAAAAAAGTGATTTAAGGCATATAAAAATTTTAAAAATGCCCCCAGAGGTTCTTCCCTATATATCCAGTCATTTTGGTTACATGCCCTTTTTGTATCTTTGGCCTCCTGGTTTGCTGCACCTGGTTCTCCTCTCTCCCCTCTCTCTCTGCCTCTCCTTCTCCCCATAAGGCCCAGCTCAATCTGATCATGTCAACTTTGCACTCTCCCAGATGTCCCTGCCTCTGGCTATTCTCTCCCACATATCTATAGTATAATTTCTCCTCCACAAAAAATATCCACACATCTCTAAGACAGAATACCAAGGAGCTGGTGTGAGTAATAGTGTCGAGGAACAGTCTTGATATGGAGAAGTGTCAACAAATTATAGGTTTTTAAAGTTGGTTATGCTTTCTAAGATATCTTGAATAAAAATTTTCAAAAAATATGAAGAACACTGAAGTTGTTTATGACCACAATATTTCTTGGGTGTACCCTATAATGCTAGACACTGGGGAAATAACAGGAAATAATAGTTTCCAGTCTCATGGTACATAGATTCTAGGGACAAGATATAGAAAGCAAACAGATGCAGGTATTATGAAGTCTGATGTGACATGATGTATGCAATGGGAAAAAACAGCAAGGTAGGGAAACAAGTGCTTCTAGGAGAAACCCCATTGTTAACAAGAGAACTGAGAGCAGGTTAGACTAGTAAGGGGGGAAAGTATGCTTGGAGGTGCTAGGAACAGTGAATGGTAAAGGTTTTGATGAACAGGAAAGTAGCCAATGTATTTAAGAGGCAGCAAAGAGGCCAGACTGACAAGAACAGAGAGGAAGAGGAAGTAACAGATGAGTTGAGATCAAAATGAGGCAGTGAGTAGCCACCACCATTGACATGATCATCACAAGTCATGTACACCATTATATAATTTCAGAGTGTTTTCAGGAGTGAGGTTGGCAGCCATTGGACAGATATGACATGAAAATGTTTATGTTCAGAGTCAGGCAGTCTCCTGTGTGGAGGATGTGCTGGAGAGTAAATGGTTCTCTTAGACCATCTCAGTCTTGAGGCTGAGAGACTAAGATCAAGGTGTTTGGAAATTTAGTATCTGAAAGGTTTGTTTCCTCATGGGTACATGCTTCTCAGTTCGACCTACAGGGCAGAGGGTCAGAAGGGAACAGAGCTTTCTCTTGAACCTCCTTTTTATTTTTTCAGACAAGATCTCATGTATATCATCCTATAGTTCAGGCTGGCCTAAACTCTTCTGTAGCCAAGGATGACTTTAAACTCCTGAGCCTCCTGCCTCTTCCCCCAAATACGGGGATTATGTACATGTACTACTATGCCTGGTTCTCAGATCTCTTTCATAAAGGTACTTATTCTACTCATAGGGCTCTGCTTTTATGACATAACTACCTCCAAAATATCTCCTAATCAAATCACCTTGAAGGTTAAAATTTCACCTGTGAATTTCAGAGAGTCACAAATATTCTGATTAAGCAGGCACAAAAGCAGAAAAACCAAGGGTTTAATACAGTCACCCCAGGTAGCAATAATTCCCTGGAACAGGACAGTAGCTATCCACAGGCCAAAGAAGGTCAGATTCCAGGCATTTTGTGAAGATAGAGCTGCTATGTTTCTCTAGAGGATATAGGGTGTACAGAGGAGAAGTCAGGATGTGCGTAGGATGCAAGGCCGAGCAGATATGGGGACCAGGATCTAATGGTGAAGAAGGAGCCCCATGAGACAGGACTGAAGAGAGGATGGAACCTGAGGACAGCACAACCCCATCAGCGAAGGAAACTCTTCCAGTATCATTAGAAAGAAAGGAAAAGTGAGGTGGTGTAATAGATATAAATTCAATATCAGCGTGAGCTGGCTGAAGCTGGCAGAATATTAACATCCTTCTGCGGTAGTTTGAACTTGGTCCCAGGTGTTGCTGCTGTTTGGGGGAGGTTGAGTAGTTCAGCTTTTCTGGAGGAAGTCAGAGAGAAAACTGTGCAGTTAGAAGCTTCATGTCACTTCCAGTTCACTGGCTGACTCATAGTCAAGATGTGAGCTCTCAGCTTCCTGGTCCAGCTGCCATGCGTCCTCACCATGACGGGCTTTCATTCCTTGAACTGTAAGCCCAAATAAGCACTTCGTTCTCTAAGCTGCTTTAGGTCATGATATTTTATTACAGCAACAGAAAAGAAACTAATACATGACCCTGCCCCTCTCTCTACCCCATGTTGGGGAAAATACTAAATCTTTAAAATTATGATTTCTTGACTTAAAGAAGATTGTTTTATGAATATACCCAAGAAATATTCATAAAGACACAGAGAGAGGGAGAGAGAGAGAGAGAGAGAGAGAGACAAAGACAGAGACACATAGAGACAAAGAGGAAAAAGGTGGTAAATATTACATTAAAAATTAAAGGAATAAATTAGAAATATCCCAGTCAGATTCATAGTGTAGCCATCTTTGCATTAGGAGAAAAAAGAATTTGAAATTTATTTATACAAGGTGTTCAAAAATCAAAGAAGCCACTATGAAGACATATTGTAATAATCATGTCCAATGAACAGAACACTGTCTTCACATCATCAGTTATAATATGCTTAAAAAATTGTGTCTACTGTTTCTCAGTGACACTCTCATCTCATTCCAGTCACAGGCTGGACAAAATCTTGACTTATGCCAAAGAAAAGAATTTCAAGAGAAAAAAATAAAGAATCTCAGAAGTCAAGTTGAAGCTAAGTTGGGATCTATTAAGAGGAAAGTGTAAACTCAAAGATTCAGAGTACCAGCATTAAGAAAAGAATGCATTCTAGTGTCTTAAAAACAGCTATGCACAGGGCTGGACAGATGGTTTAGTGATTAAGAATGCTTGCTACTGCTCTAAAAGAATCTGAGTTCAGTTCCCAGCACCCATGTTGCCTTTTCTGACCTCCACAGGCACTGGCAAACATGTGGCATACACTGATACACACACACACACACACACACACACACACACAGAGAGAGAGAGAGACACACACACACAGAGAGAGAGAGAGAGAGAGAGAGAGGGAGGGAGAGAGGGAGAAACAGAGACAGAGATAACAGTTAAAAATAAATCTTTTTTTTAAAAAGACTCAAAAAAGTTTGATGAGAGGCAGGCGGATCTCTGTGAGTTTGAGGCCAGCCTGGTCTACCAAGTGAGTTCCAGGAAAGGCACAAAGCTACACAGGGAAACCCTATCTCAAAAAAAAAAAAAAAAGTTTGATGACTAGTTTAAAACAAAACTGTATAATTTTATAGCTTTTGAAGTAATATGGTTCAGTGGATATCATTTACCATGAGACTCGGAGATTAAGCAAAGTTTAAAAACTAAGTATAGTTTTAGCTTGGGTTTACTTTACTTATTGTAAAGAACTTCCTTCCAGAAGTAAGCTTATAAAGTGGTTAATGGGGTTCATTGTTCATGTTGCAGGACCAGAGAAGATGCTTACAAGGCTCAATTCAAAGGCTGCAGGGTGTAAGACAGATTTACTGACCTTTGGCATGGTTGTTAGCTGTTACTCTTGTTTGAGCTATTTCAGAAAAGGGAGCACTATCTCCATGCATACAGTCCTCACAACAGGTTTTTTTTTTTTTTTTTTCAAATTCTCGACTTTGAGCCAGTGGGAAACACAAACCAGATCCCAAATGCTTCCCATGAAATGTTTCACCTATTTTTAGAATTATCCTGTGTCTGTCCTAAGGAGCTTCCCTGAAGGATGGAAAAATTCCCTGACTTTCTTGCTTTGCTGCCATCTAAATAGTCAACTAAATTCAAAGTCAAAATCAGCTTTATGATATTATTATTTGCTTATCCATTCATTCTCCAAATATCAATTATGTACTCATTATACATAAACAAGATCTTGCAGAATGAACAACTTCTGAGTTCTTGTTAACCCTAAATAGTAGATCAATGAAACAAAACAGAAGACCTTAACTTGAGTGAGCATAACTACAACCACCTAATATTTGACAAGGTTGCCAAAAAGCATATATTAGGGGAAAGGCAGCATCTTCAAAAAATGGTGCTGGAAAATCTGCTTGTCTAGATATATAAGAATGAAAATTAGACCCATATCTATCACTCTTCACAAAAATTAACTCCAAATGGATTGAAGACCTCAATGTGAAACTTGAAATTCTAAATCTTCTAAAAGAAAACATAAGCAGTAATATACAATATACAGGTGTAGAGAGGACTTTCTGAATAAGATTTCACCTTTAAAATCAGGGTTAGAGCAGCACTTCTCAAAACAATTTGCTAAGAAATTATAATATGCAAGAATGAACACATATACATATACACATATACCTAGATCCTGGATTACCTAGCTGATCAAGTGCCATCATATAAGTTTAGAGCTGTATTGGACTAGGTACATTGCTTCATTCTCTTGAGCAAGTTAAAAAAAGAAGTATTTGTATGTGTGTGACAATAGTTATTATTTTAAAAGAGATCTTGAACTTGAGAGGGAGTGAGAAGACACAACAGGAAAAGCTAAAGGGGGAGGGAAGGGTGGAGATGATGTAAATACAATACTCATATGAAATTCTAATTTTTAATAAAATTAAGAAATACTGGAATCTTATAAAGAGTACTGAATTTTTCTATCATTCAGGGAAGCTCCTTTGGACAGACACAGGATAATTCTAAAACTGGTGAAACATTTCATCTTGTAAGGAAAGACTATTAAATTCAAGAAGTAAACAAAGTAAAGAATTCAGGAAGTCCCTGAAACTTACATATATACTAGGCCTTTTAATCTTTAAGCATATATATGAAGTAAGAACTGCTGAGAAATGCTCTTAGACAAGCCAAGCTGCCTAGAAGACTCTCAGAGAAGCCAAGATACATGGAAAAATCATACATCAGCTGAGCTGCAGAAGAGGTGTGGACCAACTGAGCTGGAAGAGACACTCCAACTTGTTGAGCTGTGTGCCAGTTGTACATCAAGCTCCAGGTTTCATATGCAATTATCCATACTGGAGTAAGCCTTATAGCTCCATTTGAGTCCCTTTATGCTCCTGTAAGTAACCCCTCACCCACACTTCTGTAAACTCCAGTAAACTCAATAAATAGTTCATCAAGTTGGACTTTGTGATACTTTTACTTTGGTCTGTCATCAGTTCTTTATTTAAGGTAAGTTTGTTTACATTTTCTCAGATAATATCACATCTTGACAAATGTTTGTTTCTGCTCTTCTCTAAAAACATTTAACACAAATAATCTTCTTGTAGTTCCAGTTCAATTAAAAATTAAAGCTAGCTTTGGAGTTAGAGAATGGCTCTCTCCTTCTTTAAACCCAAGCATGTTATTAAAAGGAAAATGCAAATTCCCTGTATCATGCCAGAAGAAAGAGCCATCTTCTGATATGGAACAGGAGAAAACAAAACAAAACAAAAAAAGTAAGGTACTATCCTATTACTACTAATCTAAATTCTTTGATTCTATTCTGATTCTTTAAACTTTTTTTAAAGTATGAATTTTATATCAAAATTTATAATATATATAAACGTTGTTAAGATATTAATGGTCATATAGAGTACTAATTCTAGGGAAAAAAAAGGCATCAATTAGCTGCCTATACATGTCTTTGTTTGAGTCTCTATCAGTTTTCTGCAGGAAATCATGGCCAGGCCTAACATCAAATTTGAAGTCTTCAGGAAGAAGATGGGGCCCAACAACAACAACAAGTCCATGTGGACAATAATAATAGCACTAAGCTGACAAACATCATCTACAGATCAGCTTTGGACTATAAACTGCTCATAGCAATTTTGAAATGGCTAGCTGAGATGATCCAATTTCACAGACTACTTGAACAAGGACTTGAGATAAGCCCTAAACTTTGACATTATACATAGACTGGGCAACAAAGGATATAGCTACCTTTCCTAAATTTGACAATTAATCCAAAATTTTTCTTTTTAGAGTAAAGATGCCTTCACCCATAACCAGCAGGAAGCAATTTTAAGAACATGAAGCCCACATTCCCAAAGAGGTGGTGTGGGGTGGGTGGTTTTTGGTCTTTTAATGGGTTTTGGGTCTGGGATAATTTTCATTGTTTAGGAGGGTCAGTTACAAATTTTTGTTAATGATTAGGAAAAGGGCTAAGCAAAAGAGATTAGATTTAAGGTTCTTGTTTTTTTTTAAAAAGATATATAGAAATGATAGACTAGAGGGTAGATTATTGAATCTACTCTGAAAAGTAAAGAGAAGATACAGATATAATATAGATAAAAAGATAGATTACTGAATCTACTTTTAAAAGACAATTACTAGTTTTAAATACATGGGATTGGATTTTTGTATTTGTATACAAATTATATATATTGATATAGATATTGTTAGAAAATGCTATACTAGCCAGGTGGTCGTGGCGCACACCTTTAATCCCAGTACTCAGGAGGAAGAGGCAGGCAGATCTCTCTGAGTTTGAGGCCAGCCTGGTCTACAAAGCGAGTCCCAGGAAAGGCACAAAGCTACACAGAGAAACCCTGTCTTGAAAAGCCAAAAAAAAAAAAAAGAAAGAAAAGAAAATGCTATACATATATTTCTAATCTTGTTTAAGATATTGTACTTATACCGTTCATTTAACAATGTAATGCAATTTGCTAATCCTTGAATATTATTATTACCAACTATTAGGATATAAAGAAATGAAAGTTAGACATTAAAATTGAACTTGTAGTCATATTAGTTATGTTTTCAAGGTTGAGTAGATATATTTTAGATTGACAGGTCATCTTCAAACTCTTAAGAGATCTACAGAATATAGCATTTATAATGTTTTAATAACTTAGAAAATATTTTTTTATTTATATATTTTATTTATTTGTTTTTAATTTATTATTATTATTATATTTGTGTTTTAATTTTACACATCAGCCATGGGTTCCCCTGTCCTCCTCCCTCCCGCCCCCAACCCCACCTTACCCCCATCCCCTCCCCTCCAGAGCCAAGACTCCCCGGGGATTCATTTAAACCTGGTGGATTCAGTGCAGGCAGGTCCAGTCCCCTCCTTCCAGGCTGAGCAAAGTGTCCCTGTGTAAGCCCAAGGTTCCAAACAGCCAGCTCATGCACTAAGGACAGGTCCCAGTCCCGCAGCCTGGATGCCTCCCAAGCAGTTCCAGCTATTCAAATTTCTTTTTTTATGACTATGAGACATGTTAGCTCCTGGAAGCACCAATCTACTTCAGATAAGATATGGGTATTGAAGAAATTGCATATGGAGTTAACTTTCTTTCTTTTTTTTTTTTTTTTTTTAGATTTATTTATTTATTATGTATACAGTGTTCTGTCTGCACATAGCCCTGCAGGCCAGAAGAGGGTACCAGATCTCATTACAGATGGTTGGAAGCCACCATGTAGTTGCTGGAAATTCAACTCAGGACCTTTGGACGAGCAAGCAGTGTCCTTAACCTCTGAGCCTTCTCTCTAGCCCCTGGAGTTAACTTTCATTGTGGCAAAAGTTAGCCACTGGACAACAAAGTATCCTCAAATCAACTGCTGATAAACAGGAAAAAATGGACAGACAGGACACCAAACAAAGGACTACCTATTCTTTGCAAGACAAGTATGGTTGTGGCTTTAACAACAGGCATCTTCTGAGGCCACAACAATATGGCACCATCCCTGAAGTGGCCTTTGAAATTTGGAAAAGGTACAATCCAAAGGCAGCTGAACTGGCAGTGTACCAATGGCTTCTGATGTGCCGTGGAACAGCAGCTGAAGCAGTTATTCTTGAAATAATAACTAAGCTGACAGAATCTAACCTCTCAATGGTAGACTGGCATTTAATAAAAGAGATGAAGCCACCCATAAACTGAGAAGAATGGGGTGCAGAGAAGAACAGGATGCCAAGATGAAGCCACCCACAAGCTAAGAAGAATGGACAGCTGAATTAAAAAAAAAAAAACATAAAAAATTCCCAGAATTTAAAACCCTGAATCATGACAGGACACTGGTGTAATTCAGGTATTTCTGGTACATGGACTACTCTCACCAAATGTGAGGTCAAACTGTAGGCCTTGTGTACATTCTGCTTCACAAATAAATCTGTCAGATAGTCTAAGCCTATAGGCTGAAGATGATGCCCCGACGTTGTGGAGAAACTTCAGGTAACTGTCCAGGCAGCTGGCTGTTTCTGTCAACTCACAATTTTTTGGAAGCTGCTTGCGTGCACTTCCTGGTTTTTTTCTTTTTCTTTTAGGTAGTATTATTTCCTTCTTGGGTCTCTGAGGGAGTTGAAGATTATATAGTTATAGTTAAAAGATTAGATAGTTATAGTTTTCCTTGTTAAGAACTTCAGAAAAGAAACTCAGTAAAGAGGTATAAGTGTATAAATTTGAAAGACATTATAAGATAGTTCTCTGTTAGTAATATGTTAGGATGAATGAATCAGGTACATTTTGGACTTACCAAAATAGGATAGATAATGGAATATTTTCTCTGAGTTTGTCAAATGCAGATGGACTAGACATTGTTTAGGTGTTTATATTGTTTTTATTATATATTGTTATTGTAGTTATTATATATTTTTTATATTAGTTGTAACTTTTTTCCTTTTCCTTTTTATTAGAATAGAAGGGGAAATATGATGATATTTTATTTGTGCTGAAATGTGATTTTACTTGTATGTTAATAAATAAAGTTGTCCAGGAATCAGAACTAAAAGCAAGCCATTTAGCAGAAGTCTAGCCGTGGTGGCACACGTCCTTAATCCAATCACATGGCAGGCAGAGTCTCTGTGTGTTCAAGGACACAGCCAAGCGGTGAACTGAACCTTTAATCTCAGTATGAACCATAGAGACCTGGGGGTCTGTATAGACAGGCAGTGACAAGGAAATCATGTGGTTGTGTTTAGAGCCAAATAGAAGGTAGAACAGAAAGGCAATAAAGTGTGCTGGGCTCAGAAAAGACCAAGACTTCAGTGGTCACAACCACACCTGTCATTTTTCAACAAACTATGTCATCCTTCATATGAAAAGGCTTCACTTTATGCCTTGTTTGTATTTAATTTTAAATTGGTCTTAGTATTTTTGCCATGCCATGTGGGGCTATCAACAAAAGGGCTGCACAAACATGTCATATGTACTTATGCAACAACTTGAGATACATAAGATGTGGAGTTGATCAAATTTTACTCATTGAAAAGCTGGTTTGTATATTGTTTGGGTTTGAAGCACCAAACAAAGAATAATCTACCCACTGGGTGATGGTGGCACACGCCTTTAATCCCAGCACTCTGGAGGCAGGGGCAGGCGGATCTCTGTGAGTTCGAGGCCAGCCTGATCTACAGAAAGAGTTCCAGTAAAGGCGCAAAGCTACACAGAGAAACCCTGTCTTAAAAAAACCAAAAAACAAACAAACAAACAAACAAACAAATAAAATCTACCCAGAAAACTACTTACAGGCTAGACTGAGACAAGCTGGGGGAAAGTGGCACACTCCTTTAATCCCAGCACTCTGGAGGCAGAGGCAGACAGATCACTGTGATTTCAAGGCCATGCTGGTCTACAGAGCAAGTTCCAGGACAGGCTCCAAATCTACACAGCAAAACCCTGAATTGAAACCTCCCCCAAAATGGTATCTATATCATAGTTCTTAGAACCTGTGAATATATTGGCTTCTACCGCAAGTTAAGGCCATTATTCTGGAATATCCAGGTAGATCTACCTAGCATCATTGAGGTCCTCCTAAGAACAGACAGAAAATAAGAGTTGTAGGGAACAACTGTGAGGTCAGAAGCAATTGAGTGGAGTAAGATGAAAAAGGGGTACAGGTAAAGAATGCAGGATACTTTTATAAGGCTTAAGATCCTCCTTCAAAGCCTCCAGAAAGAACATACCACCTGAATTTTGTACTTGTGATCCCCAGATAGCTAAGTTAAATCTATATTAAATCCATACTGTTTTTAACCACAAAATGTATGGCAATTTGGTACAATCAAATCACTTTATTTGTATGAAATGAGATAGTCTGTATCCCACTGCTGTCTGTCAAGATCCTATTATGGTGCCTGTGGTACCATTTTATTTGTGTTACCACTTAACAATCAGAGCGTAACTTCTTACCTGGCAAGGTGGAGATTTCAATTCTGTTCCAGAGCTTAGAGTTGCCTCTTATCAGGAGTATATTTGAAGGAACAAGAAATCTAGTGAAAAAGCACTGTCCTATAGCATGGGATGGTTGGAAGACAAACTCAGTTGGACAGTTCTGGATCTCTACTGCAGATGCTTTATTTCATCCCAAAGCTAATATCTTAAACAAGTATTTGAAGTGGTGTCAATTATCATCTTCACCATCAACTTTCTCATTTCAAATGCAAATACATTGAACATTAGCTACTCTTGGCCCTATTCAATTTAACAATTGCTAGAGTTAGGTTTATGTCACAATCTCTATAGGAAAGGTATTGGAAAGAATATCCTAACAGCATGTTCCATAAAGTATTTAGTAAAACAATTTTCCTGCAGAATGCTGATATTTATTTGGATACTAATTACAAAATCCTCTTGAAAATGTCAATCAAATCTTAACAAAACAACTGGGCATGCAACTTGGAAGAGACCTAGAGTAATCCCCCAATTGTCCGCTATGAGTTCTCCAACAGTAACTCAGGCTGATGGTTGCCCAAATCTCTCCTAGACACTACCATAGAAAAGAAAACCATTCTAATCTTGGATACACTATTTTTCTTCTGCTAGGAAAAAATAAACTGGGGTTCCTGCTCTCTACCTTTGAGTCACTTTCTGCCCTTGGCAGTCAAGCAAAATGAATAGCTGGCCTCTTCTCCAGGCCTCACTGATTTTCTTAGCTGCTGAGCATGAGGTTTGGCTATGTTGATAGCCTCTGAATCTGCCTTTGTTGCTTACCCTCCTGGGGACTCATCCTCATAGCCTGGCCTGGCATTCAAACTGTGGTTTTGCACCTAGTTGAACATTGGAATTCATATAAAGGTGGTATAATTTCTATCAATCACAGCCCCCAAATCAACCTTGCATTGAGCATGGCCTACTCTCCACCAAGGACAACTTTCAATTATTTTTTGTTCCTTTCTTCCTTCCCTCTCTCCTTTCTGTTCTGGTAGAAGTCCACCTCAGCCCCTGGCACCCTGGCATCCCTATGCTCACAGAGTCTGGAATGTTATGGTGCTTCCAGATCCACCTCAGTTCCCCTCCCCCATCTCTTTGTCAAAATCTACCATTCACCAGAGACACTCAAGACAACTCCCACAGGGTATTTAGGCTGCATTCTAGGAAACAGACATGTGGTTTTCTGGTCTCTCATCCTCATCTCCTCTCTAGGGGGGTGGAAGACTCACCCAGGACAGCTTTATCCATTAAACCCAGGGTTTTTCTAACTTGGTCTGTTTTGGTCTGATTTGGAATGCTGCATCAGTAGAGAGGCTTACAGGGTGCAAAAAAACTTTTTCTTTCTTTCTTTCTTTCTTTCTTCCTTCCTTCCTTCCTTCCTTCCTTCCTTCCTTCCTTCCTTCCTTCCTTCCTCTTAAAGATGCATGTGTCTGCTGAGTAGTACTCCATTGTGTATATGTACCATATTTTCTTCATCCATTCTTCAGTTGAAGGGCATCTAGGTTGTTTCCAGGTTCTGACTATTACACACAATGCTGATATGAACATAGCTGAGCAAATGCCCTTGTGGTATGATTGAGCATTCCTTGGGTAAATGCCCAAGAGTGCTTGAGGTTTGCAGGCAAATGGATGGATCTAGAAAAAAAATCATCCTGAGTGAGGTAATCCAGACTCAGAAAGACAAACATAGTATGTACTCACTCATACTAGGATACTAGATGTAAAACAAAGATAACTAGACTGCTACACAACTCCAGGGAGGCTATCTAGAAAATGGGACCCTAGGAAAAACTCAGGGATCGCCCTACATGAACAACCTGGAAGACAGTGGAAGTAATGAAAGGCAAGGTTTGAGAAAAAGAGAGCTTAGAGAAACAGGAGATCCCAGCTGGATCAAGAAGAGAAAGGGAGAACAAGGAATAACAGACCATGATAAATGAAGACCACGTGATAACAGGAAGAAGCAAAGTGCTAGAGAGGTCCCCAGAAATCCACAATGATACATCCACTGTAGACTACTGGCAATGGTCTAGAGAAAGCCGGATCTGACTTAGTCTGGTGGTCAGATGGCCAAACACCTTAATGGTCATGCTGGAACTCTCATCCAATAACTGATGGAAGTGGGTGCAGAGATCCTTGGCCAGGCCCCAGGTGGAGCTCCAGGAGTCCAATTGTCAAGAAAGAGGAGGGACTGTAAGAGTGTGAATTGTTGAAACCAAGATTGGAGAAGCACAGGGACAAAGAGCCAAACAAATGGAAGCACATGAATTATGAACCAAAGGCTGTGGAGCCCCCAGCTGGATCAGGCCCTCTGGATAAGTAAGACAATTGAATAGCTTGAACTGTTTGGGAGGCACCCAGGCAGTGGGACCTGGACCTGTCCTTAGTGCATGAGCTGGCTGTTTGGAACCTTGGGCTTACACAGGGACACTTTGCTCAGCCTGGAAGGAGAGGACTGGCCCTGCCTGTACTGAATCCACCAGGTTTAAATGAATTCCCAGGGGAGTCTTGATCCTGGAGGAGATGGGAATGGAGGGGAGGGGCTGGGGGGGGGGGGGGCGGAGGGGGGAGGACAAGGGAACCCATGGCTGATGTGTAATATTAAAACACAAATATAATAAATAAAAAAGGAGAAGAAAAAAAGACACATTTGTTTGTGGGTATGGATGTTTTTGTCTGCATGTATGTCTTCACACCAGAAGAGGGCACTGGACTCCATGGGACTACAGTTATAGATTGTTATGAGTTACTATGTAGGCGCTGGTAATTTAACTTAAGACCTCTGGGCAGTGTTCTTAACTGCTCAGCCATCTCTCTAGCCCTCTGTTTCTTTCTTAGGAGTCCAAATTACCCTTTGAAAGTCATCTCAAATTGTATAAGTCAAAACAAAGCAAAACTAAGGCTGCCTTAGAATATCTCCTAAGAGTATAGAAACAAAGTGAGTCTGTACAAGTGTTTTTCTTTGTTTATCATATTAAGTAGGTTTTCTTATGTCATATTCATATATACTTGGCTTGGGTTGACCCCACCACAACTGTAATTTGCTGAATCTTAAATTACAAAAGTCGACTAGAAAAGGTCTTATAGCTTGTATAATTTCCTTTAAAAAACTTTCCCAGCTAAGGATAAACTGAACATGAGAACTATTATCATGATGGAATGAAACCAAGAAGAGATGATTTGATAGACTAGAAAAATATATCCCAGGACAGACTACAATACCATTTCTTCAAAACTTGAAATTTTTGATGCAACTTGTATGGCTTACAGCCTGGAACCCTGACTGAGGAAGCAAGGAAATGAAGAAAGGACAGAATAAGGTGGGAGTGTTCTGACCCACCACAACCCAGAGATTCTTTAAGTACAGCACAGGGGAGGGCCAGGCAGCTGCAGTAGGTCTCAGGCTGTGCCTGGGAGAAGAAGCTGCAATTGCTAGTCTTTGCACTCTGTCTTAGTCAGGGTTTCTATTGCTGTGACAAAACACTGTGACCAAAAGGCAAGCTGGGGAGGAAGGGTTATTTGGCTTACACTTCAGCATTGCTATTCATCACTGAAGGAAGTCAGGATAGTAATTCAAATAGGGAAGGAACCTGGAGGCAGGAGCTGTTGTAGAGGCCATGGAGGGGTGCTGATTACTGGCTTGCTTCCTCTGGCTTATTCATCCCACCTTTTTATAGAACCCAGGACAAGTAGCCAAGGGACAGAACAACCTACCATGGACTGGGCCTCCCCCCTTGATCACTAAATGAGAAAATGCCTTATAGCTGAATCTCAAGGAGGCATTTCCTCTGCTAAGACTCCTTCCTCTTGTGTAAAATTGACACACAAAACCAGCCAGTACACACTCACTGATTAATCCTTCATAAACACTCATATTCAGCTTCCAAGAAAGCTTTGCCATTTCTCCTGAGCATGGGTCACATGGGTATCCACTTTACTAGTGACCATGGGTCTGAGGCCTTGCAATCCTAACATGACAATTCAATAACACATTCATTCTACACTTCACTCACTGAGGGCTTCCTCTGCTCCCCACAATCCCTACCTCTCAGAACACATCAAAGAAAGCAATGGATTTTGCAGGTGAAAGGGGAGATGAGAGAGAATCAAGAACCTAGACTTGAGGTAGAGACTGCGACAGTGGGCAGCCCTGAACATGGTGAACATGATCTTTGCATGAGCACTAAGCATTGGTGTGGTAGTTGTCAATGCCCAAGGTGAGAAGCGCATCCCACCTCAACAAGACATTATAATACAAATACAATTTAGCCATGCAAAGTTGAGTGTGTTGAGTTCCCACCTTCCCATTTAGGCTTTTTCTTCTTTTTATTTTTTTTAACTTCTGGGCAATCAACAAGCACTGGTTGAAAAGGGAAAACTCACAGAGATTTCAATTACTGTTAATGTTGCCTGAGTGTTTCCACTGTCACAGTCTAGGGCTTCAACTTTTTAATAAGTTTCCCATAATTATTACAAGGTTTTGGTCTAATTCCAGCTGAGTACTTAATAGGACTCATTCTGACAAGATATAGAATATTGTCCCAATAGATGCTCATTTGGAAATGGGCCTCTTGCAATTTTGAGTGTGCAGAGCTGTGCAAGATTAAAAATCCTGGCACTCTAATTTCTACCTTGTGTCCCAGGCTCCATGGATTTGTAGCTCATCCAGGCTGTCCATCTGGGGAGCAAACAGCATGTACTCCTTGATGAGAAACTCTGGCCAACCGACCAGCTGTGAAAAAAATAGATTACTCTTGTCATTTTTTTCTGCTAGGTAATTTGCTGGGAGAAGAAAAATATAATTTTTAGAAGATATAGAGTTAGAAGCAAATCCTAAAGATGTATGATTTATATTTAAAACTTCACTACACTTTATTTGTTAATATTTTCAACAATATCCTGGCTGGGATAATATTTTCTAATTCTGAGGAAATTGAAAGGTTATATACTATGCAAGCACTGGTTAAGGGAACAGAGGAGACAACACAGAAAGGCTCAGTTGGCAGTCTGAACTGAGCAAAAGAGATGCACTGTTGCTCTCCTGCAGGTAAAGGATATATTATGGTGGAATTAAGTAACTGCTGGGGAAATGGATCTTCTTATTGTCCCCACGATGCTAAAATTGTAAAAGCATCTATTCAAGCCCCTAGAATATAACTTCATACTTGTGAGACTTCAAAAGGTTGGGCTAGAAAAATATTCAGCCTAATTCTAGATCAATTGAGCTGCAGTAGAGAGGGAGATTATTGGTAGCAGTCTAAATTGTGATGTGCTGTGTAACATCTATAATATAATCTGCTCACCAGATAGTGTTTCCAGAAAGCCAACAGGAATGGGAAAACTATGCCAAGTAGTGAAATCAAGACATTCAGTGTGTGTCCAGCAGAGAGTTAATGTTAGCATTTGAAATTAAAGAATTTGCAATAATACTTCCACACAGTGAGGTACAAATTATTCAGTCATCAATTAGTGTTGCACAATAACTTTCTGTCTACAATTTTAGTGTGTTTACAGTGCCTCACAGTTCATTGACTTGACTCATAAGTTAAATTTTTTAAAGATAAAATTCCCACATGATTTTTCATTTTAAACATTATTTTAGTATTGGCTGTCTTAACTATAATTAATGTATACATGTATGGGAGTTCATGGATTTACATATAAGTGAATAAAGTATGCACAATATGCATGCACAATACAAAACCATATGTACATAATACAAAATTATTCATAAAATTCAACAATAGTTAAATAAAGAAACAGAAATGGGTATATTAGTTACCATTTTGTTGCTGTGATAAAAATATCAAAACCAAAAGAAATATAGGAAAGAAAGTGTTTATTTTTGCTTATAGTTCCAGAGGGATACAATTCAACATGGTAGAGAGGTACAGTGACAGTCAGGAAAGCAGGAGCAGGAAGCTGGCTGATCACACACACACAAGAAGCAGAGAGGAAAAAATCAGGATGTGGAATCTGGGCTTAAAAACCTCAAAGCCCCCCCTGTGTGACACTTTCTATATAACATTGCCAAATAATACTACCAGCCAGGAGCCAAGTTTTCAAGTACATAAGCATATGGGGGACATTTCTATTCAAAACATACAAATAGACAAAAATTTAAAAAGAATATACATGGAAAGAAGCTATTGTAATACACAATAAGCACACTTAAAGTATTTTTAGGGCCATGACTCACCAGGGCAATGAAAATTGAAAATATAATGAGAAACCATTCCCTACATATTACAAAGCTGAAACATCTTAAAATTTTAAAGTTAAATTACTTATATGGTATATAAAATATTAAAACTGCACCATATTTATGAGGTGCAGAGTAACCAAGATTTGAAAATACCAAGTTATGATGAAAATGCCAAGTCTCAGAATCCTACAAAATTGCAGGTAAATGTAAAATGGCCAAACAACTTTGGAAAACAGTTCTGTGTATTTTATAACATCAAACAGTTCCTGACTTTAAGACTTAGTCATTATACTTGAGATATTAATCCAAGACAAATTAAAACAGATGTCTAAAGATTTACATATTATGGGCCCATAGGGTTGAGGAAATTGGCTCAGACCAGTTGCCAAAGCATGCACATAACATATTTCCTTATGAGTCAATCTGGAATCTGCCTGAGGGCCTAGCAACAGGTGCTTTCAGAGCTCCTGATCATGCCCAGCCAATGAGGGGCAAGCACACAATATCAACCGATTGCTGTCAGAGTTCCTGGTTGTGCCTAGCCAATGAGGGACAACCACACAATGTCACCATCAGGACACAACCTGGGTGCTGGGAGTAGGGTGTATAAGGTTTTCCCTGTTGCTGAAAAAATAAAGCTGCTGTTTGCCTTTCACCTGACTCCTAGGATCTGTATCATTGATTCTGCACCTTCTCACCCACTTCCCTGAGGGAGCCATTAGGAGCCATCAACCACATATGAGTATGCATACCCATTCTATTCAGATGAATGATTACATTGAGGTATATTTGTACATGGAGCTATTATTTGGCAATAAAAAAGAACAAATTAGAGATACATACAATATCATGAGTTAGATCATGATGTCAGTAACATCCTGTTGAGCAGAACAGGCCAGATACTAAAGGGCACTTTATTATTCCATACATTTGAGAAACTATAAAAGACACATCCAATCTTTAGTGACAAATGGGTAGCTAATTTCCTAGAGAAAGGTATAGGGGGCTAATTATTGACTAAGAAGAGAAGAAAAGAACTTTCTGGTTAATCAAGATTTTTCTGTTTCTATATAATACTGACAGTTCTACAGCTATACAAATGTCACAACTCAATAAGATATATTTCCTTATGTATAAATTAATATCTCAATAAATATGAATAAATATAATGTTTATATACAATTGTTGGTTTGGGGATTGTAGCACACTGATAGAGCACTTGCCTAGTAGATGTGAGGTTCTAGATTCAACATCCCATATCACGAAATATGAAAATAAAATAAACTCACTGTACCCAGACACAGTGGTGCATGCCTCAGGAAACTAAGTCAGAAGGGTAATGAGTTCTACACCAGCCTAAGAAAAATAGTAAGATTCCATCTCAAAACCAAAACAAAAGCACACCATTAATACATCCCAATTCAATTAGGACACAAGTTTTTTAAAGGACTGCCAATTTTTCCTATAACATCATTGTCTCTCTTTTACTAATTTTGCTTCCAAATATACCACTCTAGCCTTCTTGACAGCTTTGAATGTGCTGGACACACTAAAGATGGCAATGGCCATTCATCATGCCTGGAAGACAATTATCTCAGTTACCTTCCTGACTCGCTTCATTTCCTTTCATTCTGTTTCCAAATGTCATTATCTCAGCAGAACCTACTCTGCCCACTGTATTTAAAATTGTAACCTTCCATTTTAGTCCTTTTTTGTGATATTGGAACAAAATACACATACTGGGTAGTTTATATAGAACAATAACAATAAAATCATTCATCACAGTTCTAGAGGATGCAAAGTCTAATATCAACACACTGACATCTGGCAAAGGCCTCCTGCTGCATCACATTGCAGAAGGGGAAGGAGGAGGTCAGAAGGAGGTAAAAGGAGGCTGATTCAACTTATTCATAAGGGCAGAGCACATATGACCTAAACATCTCAGAAAGCAACACCCAATATCTCTTAGGGTATAAAATTAATAATATGGACTTGGGCAACACATTCAAACCATAGCACCCCCCTAAAATTACCTGCAGCACTATTCTGTTATATATTTCTACATGAGTTTTATAATTTAATGTATTCAACATGTTACGATTATCACATTCTCATTATCCCCCAAGTATACCATGAATAACTCAACTTTGGGAATTTATTTCTTTTGTTTGTTGCTGAATCTCTAGTACAATGATACACAGTAAGTACCTAAAATATTTTTGTTGAATAAATGAGTAAATAAATTCATGGAAAAATTGAAATCAGCTATGTGGCTCTAATATTAAATAGGAGAGAAGTACATTATCATAGAAGAGAGCCTATCTGGCACACTATGGGATGAAATAAAATCCAACTGTATCCATGCAACTGAAATAAAACAACCACAGCTGAAAATTGCCTTATGTTTAGCCAATGCAAACAAAGGAAAGTAAAAATGGCAGCAGTAGTGTTAACATTAATAAAGAGATCAATCTGGTATTAAGAGTAGATACCAAGTGAATAGAGAAAGTACAGTTTACTAGGAAGTTGTAAGCCTACAGGTTATCTGAAAGAAAGAACAGATAATCTAAACTATAAAACAAAGATAGTACACATGAAGTATAACTTGACAAACAAGAATATTAATAGAAAAATTTAGGAGTCGAACAGATGCAATAGACAAAAGAGTCAGAACACATAGTAACTGAGGGAAACAATAAACTTGCTCATAGGCTTATTTCACACTATAAAATTACAATCTTACCATTCCCAGTACCCTCATGGTATCTCATAACTGTATCTAACTTCAGTACCAGAGGATCCAGCACCCTTTGTTGACCTACATGGGCACTGCATGAATGTAACTTATACACTCTCTATATATCTATATTTCTCTTTCTCTCACACACCCACATTCATACAATCAAACACTCACACACACTCTTTTTCTCACACACACAGATGCACACACACACACACACACACACACACACACACACACATTCATAAACTCAAACACTCATATACTCACATACTAATAATACCAATGCACCCATGCATACAAACCAACCAAACTTTAGAAAATTCCTAGCATGGAGTTGAGCTCAATAATGATTTGTGGAATGAATATTTTATATTCACAACATGACTCTCCATTTGATTTTTAAAACTTTTAAATTTGGTAACCTCACTAAAGAGAGTAATAGCAAGATAAAGATGTTTTGAATGGAGAAATGTGAAAAATAGGGAAAGGGAGGTCAACACAGAAGAGAGAGAGGAAAGAGGAACAAATAAGGATCTTTAAAAAGACCACTAGAAATCATATTATTTAATTTTACATAAAATGACATACAAAACACCTAAGTGATGTATACACATAATAGTGTTTAAATGATGTCATCCACTATGGTGTTGATACACCCTGAAAGCCTCACACCATCTAACAAAAGATCCACAACCAGGCAAGAGACACCTCCTTTTGAGTTGCTGTCAGAAAGGTCTAAGAGACTCCAGAACAATAGTGGCCATGGCTGTTGCTGTTGGCTACTTCCCAGAAGCCATGAAGCTAAATCCCTGTTGCTGAAGACAGCAGGCACTTCAGACACAGGGATCAGAGGAATTGAACTGGATCTGACCCAAAAGCCTTTCCCTGAGGACAAGCTTTGCTAATACCTGAAGGCGCTCTATAAGCTTCCAAGAGAGGAAAACAGTTCTACTCAGCTCTACTGCTTAAGAGCAAAAATGACAAACCAGCAAGGTGTCTCTAAAGGTGAGAGGCACTTCTATCTTGGAGGTAATGAACAACTGCTGAATTAGGCTTCAGGTATGTTCAAATAAGAGGGTATTCATGCCTGGTTCTGAAAACCTAGCCAACCACTGGTGGCCAGTGAGGTCATAGAGCCTAACAGCATTCTAAGCTCTTATCCTTATAGCCACAGATGAGTGTAGCCCTCACTCCCACCCCTATATCAAGAAGCTTCATTCACAGCAGACAGATATTTCAGAAAGCCACACTAAGCAAAATGCAGAGAACAGTTGACCTTGGGTTACCAGCCCCAGTTGATACATCTATAACACAACACTTACACCTGAGGTACAGAGAACATTGCTGAAGAGGGGGAAGAATGACTATAAGAGCAAGGGACCAGGACTTCTGCTGCAAAACTGAGTTTTCTAGGGATGGCAGGGATGCTAAAACTTCAGCCATGGAATCTTAGCAATATTGGTGGAAGTATTAAGGCAACTCCACATAGTTAAAAGGGAGGTTTATTTGGGGGTTTTACTTACAACAAGTAAAGGGATAGGTTACAGGATGTGGGAGAGGTGAAGTGCAGCCCAGCGGTGTTCTGGAGAGCTCTGCTTGGTCTACCATCCAACATCCAGGATTACCAGGAACCAGCCACATCTGGATCTCAGGTCTTAAGGCTCTAGTCTTGGCCCTGCCTCAAGGGCAGGTCATAAGTAGGTGTGACAGTTACTGGAAGCCTCACGTGGGGCGGGGGGGTAGTACTTCCAGGTCAAAGCTGGAATAACTACCCACTATGCAACAATATGTCTGCTTAAACAAGACCCAAACAATAATGATACCAATTAATAACACCAACATGGATGGGGAAATTGTACAGGACATCACCCCTAGAAGAAGAGCAACAGGCAATTAAAAACTGCTGAGAAAAGGAGAGCTATCTTCCCCAGAGAAGGGTATTCTCAGTGGTTACTGTACTAGTTAGTCTTACACACACAAGCTAGAATTATCTGAAAAAAGGATCCTCAATTGAGAAAACACCTCCATAAGACCTACTACAGGGCATTTTCTTAATTAGTGATCAATGTGGGAGGGTCCAGCCCATTGTGGGTGGTGTCAACCCTGGGCAGGTGGCCCTGGATCTGTAAGAAAGCAGGCTGAACAAGTAAGTCATGGAGAGCAAGGTAGTAAGCAGCTCCCCTCCATGGCCTCTGCATCAGCTCCTGCCTCTAGGTTCATCTCCTGCTTTGTTCCTGTCCTGAATTCCCTCAGTGATTGACTAGATGTGGAAATGTAAGCCAAATAAAGCTTTTCCTTCCTCCACAACTTGCTTTTTGGTCAGGGTGTTTCATCACAGTAATATAAACCCTAGCAAAGATGGTATTCAAACCCAAGTGGTCAGTCCTAAAATATATATAAATAAACATGACTAAATGGGTTCACCAGGTTGCATTTATATATTCATATGCACATATATATGTATAAGTCAATTAAAGAATAAGAGGCCATAAATTTTAAAGAGAATGGATTGGTGGACAGACATTGGAGAGGTTGAAGAGGGGTGGAATGATGTTATTATATTTTAATTCTAAAAATTAAGAAATAAGAGGATGCCAGGTGGTGGTGGTACATGCCTTTAATCCCAGCACTCAGGAAGCAGAGCCAGGTGGATCTCTGTGAGTTTGAGGCCAGCCTGGTCTACAGAGCACCAGAAATACACAGAGAGATCCTGTCTTAAAAAAAAAAAATTAAAGAGGAAAATGAACAAAATAAAAAGAAGAGAAACACTTTTCCTAACACAACCTTCTATTTTTGTATGTGTGTGGTGTCATGTGTGTGTGTTCATGTGTTTGAGTCCATGTATGTATGGGTGCCTAGGCACACATGTGCATTTGCTGCCAAGAGTCTCCTTTGACTACTTTTCACCTTATATTGGAGGCAGAGTCATCAATTCTGCTAGCCTGAATAATTGGCCTGTTCTGATGAGTCCCCACTCAGCATCCTGGAGGTAGGGACTATCAGAAGGCAGCCATACCTACCCAGTATTATCCAAACTCTGCCCTCATACTTGTGTAACATGTTTTACACACTCAGACATCTCCAACACACACACCTTTAACACCACCTTACAACGTGCAGCTAATGTGAATAGCTCCCTAGGACCAAAGCATAGCAACATTGACAACATATTACTGATGAGAAATTAAAGTAATATTAGCTATGTAGAAAACTGGAAGCACATACTAACCTTTGGGTCAAAAAAAAAAAAGTCAAGGCTCAGCTAAAACACAGACAAGAATGAAACCAATACTTTAAAAGAGTCCAGTGAACACTCATTTTTAAGTGCTTTCATATGATGTTCTAAAATTACATCATAAAAATATAAATTATTGTCTTAGTTAATATTCTATTTCTATAAAAAGAAATCATGACATGGCAACTCTTATAAAGGAAAGCATTAATTGATGCTGGTTTATAGTTCAGAGGTTTAGTCCATTATCATCATGGTGAGAAGCATGGCAGCATACTAGCAGACATGGTGCTAGAGAGGTAGCTGAGAGTTCTATTATGGTCAATCCATGTGAGTATATTAAGTAGGTAACAGGATTTATTAAGATACATATTGAGGAAATACACTCACGAATACAGAAAGGAGTAGACAGCAGAAGTTGTCCTCTGATCTAACTGGGAATGGATCCACCTATCAGGCAGAAGCAGGAAAAAGGAGAATGTGACCTTTCTCCAATTCCTTATAAGAGGTCATGTAGAACTGCAGGAAGCATCATCTCCTTTGGGCCATATAGCCCAAAGTCATGGGCAGAGCAAATACTACTATATTTCCCCCTTTTGTCCAAATAAGAAAGTTCTAATCTTTTTTTTTTAATTAGTGATTTTTAATTTTATTTCTCAGATTATAGACTGTGTACTAGAGAAAAAGTTATAAAACAAATTTCACTAAACATTTTTGATATATGACATTACAACTCCCTTCCTTAAGGAGAAAAATTAGCAACCTTACCTGTACTGATACATTGTTAATACTTTTTATTACACTTTTACAAAGCTTCTGTGTGCATAGCCCTTAAGACAGAGACTGCTGTTGCTGTCATCTCTATATTATAATTGTCTGAAGTAAAGGCTAAGGCAAGTATGGTAGTTGGATTAGAACTTATAATTCTAATGTGATATAATATGTCAATGTAATGTAATATAGTATAATATAGCTCTAACATCATACTCTGTCATACTAAAAATTTCAGTACTCTTTCCTTTGCAAATTGTTCACATTACATTTTTTATGATTCCATAATTATAAAAGAGAAAGGAAAAAATTGAGTGAGTTTCAATCTATATAAAATATACTATTTTCTGTTTTGTTTCTGTCTTCTTTTTTTGAGACAGAATTTCATGTTGTTGATCTTACTGGCCTGAAATTCACTATGTAGCCCAAGATGACCTTAAACTTAATCGATCCTCCTTCCTCAGTCTCTCAAGGACTCAGGTTACCTGAGTATACCACTACACCTAGCTTTCTAAACATCACAGCCATGAGCAATAGGTGGGTTTTTTTTTATGAAAAAACCAGATTTTATAAACTATCTACAATAAGAAGAATGATCAAGTATTATCCAGGAAAAACAAAGGGTAATAACATAAACAAAAGAGAACTACAATCAATAAGGACAACATCAAACAAGAAAGACATGCTAAATGTCCAGAACATGAGTAGGTAGCAAATTACCAAGATCACTCCCATAGCTGTCCTATCTTGAAGATTCTGACGCTAGTACTAATATGTTCTAGCTAAGATATGAGAAGATTGCAACTGTAACTATCTCCATCAAAGACCTGAGAAGGAACCTAATAATTCCATGAGAAAACATAAAATGTAAGCAAACAATTTCCAAAATTCTTGCAAGAATAGACAGAGACAACTGGCAGATTGGACAGTCACCTAAAGTTTCTCAGTATCATTGGGGCATCCAATTTGGCTACAGGCCTATAATATAATTTTGAAAGACCATCTTACCCTATCTTGGCAAGATTCAGTAGTTGCTTTTTCTTGTGTCCTGCTTGTTCTGAAAGAACAAAATTCATACTGCCAGCAGTCAAGGCAAGGGCAATTCTTTGCCCAGCAGGCCAATTTATCCCAAGAAGAAGACAAATTTCCAAATAGAAATGTTTTAGAAGCCCAACATTCTCTCAGGATTAGATCAGTGCTGCCAGAAGCAATTGTGTCTCATGTCTACAGAATTCTAAGTTATCAAAACATTTAAATGCCATATTCTATAGGTATATGAAGTATTTGAAGATTACATATCCATCTGACATGAGTTTCTGTAAATCTGGAAAGCCTAACTAACACAACTAGAGAAATGACAAGCATTGGTGACTATAGTTCAGTAAGTCTTATCTACCTAAATAACTTAAGGACTAAGGCTTCACATTAACAAGGTAAGCAGTCTATAAGCAGATGTACCATATAAAGACAATGACCTCAAAATTGTAGCAATACACAAAATATCTTAAATAGAGGTAGAACTGTATAGTGTAATATGCAATATGACAATATCCTTTATATGTATCAATATACAAAATATCCTAAACAGAGGTAGAACATACTTACAGTATGATAAATATAATATTACCCTTGTATTGATGTATAAAATATTTCATACAGAAGTAGGAATATGTGTACAATACAACAAATATAGTTTTGTATGTGTATCAATAAACACATTATCTTAAGTAGTAATATAAGGATAGTTTATATTTGTATCAATATACAAGAATCCCTATCAGTGCAAATTATCTAAGGCTGATATTTTACTGAATTTGTTTTGTAGTAAGTACAATAATGTAACTTAAAATCTTATATGTATCAATTCCCCTTTTTCTTTTATAAAGGAGAATACTGAGTCCTAGTTTTGTTGCTCCACCCCAACCCTATAACCATCCATCCATAACCCTGAGAAAAATGAAACCTTTGGGGAGGGGCATCATTTTCTTAGAATTACTTCCCGCTGTTTAGGGGGCGATGGTATCTCTGTAGGGTCCTGTAAGGAAGCTTAGATTGTTAGGTTTCAATAGGGCTAGCCATAGAGTCTGGAGCCAGTCTCAGTAATAGGTAAGATTGTCTGAGATTCTGGATGGCAGTACAGTATGATGGACTATTTCATCTTAGAACTGTCCTGAAGAGTTTTAAGTCCAAGGCTGATCACTGAGTAATGTTCTTAGGTACCATGGCATCTTTCTGAACCGAATAGAGTCATTGTTGTAGGGCCCCATCATCCTTGTGGAGACTTCAGAGATTGATATTGGCAAGACTTATTTTCCTTGTGGAAAACTTGAACATTATTAACATAAAAATTGAAAGTTTGGGGCTGGAGAGATGGCTCAAAGGTAAAGAGCACCAACTGATCTTCCAGAGGTCCTGAATTCAATTCCCAGCAACCACATGGTGGCTCACAACCATCTGTAATGAGATCTGGCACTGTCTTCTGCATACATAATAAATAAATAAATCTTAAAAAAATGGAAAGTTTGGATTTAAAGATGACATTATGGGTAAGGAAGGATTCCTAGAAATCAAGAATAAGTATGGAGAGAAATAGAATCTTGATAACAATCTTCCTTGGATTATTTGGTTGTTGTTGTTTTTTTCCTATCTCATACCAGTTGACTCTTCTGATATGAGACAGAATATCTTAATTTTTCCACTTTTAACAATATGCTTGGGTTTAGAAAAGGAGAGAGCCACATCCCAACTCCAAAGCCAGCTTTATTTATAATTGAATTGGGACAATAATTATGCTAGAGTTAAAGAGATATTTATGTTAGACAGTGATATATTACCTTGTGGAGTATATTGGTACCAATAGACTCTTTCTTTCTGCTATAGACATCTAGGTATCCAAGGCATTATTATTTCCTGAAGATGGGTATTCCTATTATCCTGTAAAGACAAAAAACAGACCCCTGTCCTGACTCTTGTTGTTGAGTTTTTCCTACAACTTGTAGAATTTTCACATTGGTGGATGATCTATTACTTCTCCTTATCAAGGGGTTTTTCCTGTTCAAAGTGAATTTTTATTAATTTTGTTGGTATCCATAGCTTTTCTTCTCCTGTAGTAACAAAAGCAAAACCCCTTCCCCAACATAGGATGTATCCTGGTTTCCATTCTGAGGTCAACACATCTTTGAAGTAAACCAGTTGGTTTAGCTCAGGAGTTTTTTCTTTTTTTCTTCCTTTTTTTTTTGTTTGCTTGTTTTTGTTTTTTCTTTTATTATTATTATTTATTTATTATTATTATTATTATTATTATTATTATTATTATTATATTTGTGTTTTAATTTTACAAATCAGCCATGGGTTCCCCTGTCCTCCCCCCTCCCACCCCCATTCCCACCATCCCCCCATCCCCTCCCCTCCATTCCCATCTCCTCCAGGGCCAAGACTCCCCTGGTTTTTTCTGTTGTCCAATGTCTCTCCACAGCTGTTGTTCCTTTTCCATCAGCATTGAGAAAATTCAAAGTTAATAAAGCATTATGTAATTTATTGTTACCTGTTACATGCATGAAGCAAATAGCACTACAGAGTTCTACATCCAGATCAGTGAGAAGCAAGCAGAGAGAGAGAGACAGAGACAGAGACAGAGAGACAGAGACAGAGAGAGACAGACAGAGAGAGACAGACAGAGAGAGACAGAGAGGAACTTGCTTGAGAATTTGAAACTCCAGAACCCACCACCGATGATACACTTCCTCCAACAAGGCCACACCTAATGCCAACTAGAAAATTAACTAGCAAGTATAAATATACTAATAGAAAAATAGGCAAAAAATATGGAAAGATAATAGAGAAAATAAAAATAGCTGCTGCCTTACTGTATTATCAGCCTCATTAAACAATGAATGGTAAGCAATAATAAAATAATCAGTAATTCCTGTCTATTTTAAAAATAAAATTCAAGTAGCAAGAATATGGCTTGTAAAAATGACATAATATTTCTCTGATGAAAATATGAATTAGTATATTATTAGTACAGTATAATATATATTTCTAGAAATAATCTAGGAGAATTTTCTAAAAGTAAAGGCATGTTGTATTTCATACCTCTCCCAAAATAAGCACAAAGCATAAAATTCATTTATAAGGATGTTTGTAATACATTGATTAATTACAAAATATCAGAAAATAAGTGGTGCCCAACAATGAAAGATTAAATAAACTATATCCAAGCCACACAAAAACCATTTTGTCTTTAATAAAATGAAGAGAGCTAAGTATATAGACTTACAGGAATATCTATTATTATTATTTAATAAATCTGTTAAAAGGCACAGGAAGTGTAATAAAATAACACAATGGCATTTTTACCATGACCTAGAACCAATGTTTATCTCAGACTGTGTTTATCTTGAGACTGCAGAAGATGGGCAGAGGAGTGTGGACAGGTGTTGCCCATTTGGGAGAGGTGATTCTGCAAGATTGGAAAGACACAGGGTGAGAAGGAAGATGGAGCTGAGCAACAAGAGAAGAAGCTTTTAAAAGTGAAGTGTGAACACTACATTCATAAAGATGTGTGTGTGTGTGTGTGTGTGTGTGTGTGTGTGTGTGTGGTTTCCAGTGGAAAATTATTTTAAACTAATTATTAGGTTCTTTCTGCACAAATGAGTTTCTCAAACACATCAGAGATTGAAAACACATAAAGTTCTCATTAACAATTTTACAACTTTTCAGAATCTTAAGCTCACACTCAGGGCAGAAGGAAGAATTTGTTTTTCTAAACCACCTTAGGACTCTCGGGGAATAACCACAAGTAAAAACTCATGAGCAACCCAGAGAGAATATGAGATACTTCTATTAGACAGATTGATAAAAATCACTGTTCAATCCACATAGAACTTAAATTACTTAAAGTTCAGCCCCGTTTTTTTTTTTTTGTCCAGTTTGTCTGTGTTAGATTCCTATATCAGAAAACTGTGAAATTTGTTCTTCATAAGAAAGAAATTGTTATAGTCAGAGAGGCAACTGCCCCTGGGTCCCACCACTGGACACAGGCCACTCCAGGAAGACCTGACCAACTTGGCCCCAGTTTCCTGCCAATTGGCCAGCCCTGCCAGAAGGCTCCCTTTTTCCAAGACTGCAGGCAGAC
Organism: Onychomys torridus; assembly: GCF_903995425.1. Taxonomy (NCBI): domain Eukaryota; kingdom Metazoa; phylum Chordata; class Mammalia; order Rodentia; family Cricetidae; genus Onychomys; species Onychomys torridus. The sequence continues at coordinate 26,761,904 of NC_050451.1, forward strand.
ACTGCAGTCAGACACTGCAGTCTCCACACCCTGCCCCCACACCCATCTGCTGGAGACCCGAGCCACTTCCTGAGAATCAGAGACCAGCCCCAAGCTTCCATTCTGCCCTGGAACTCCCATCTGGACCAGAGACCAGAGGAACTCCCATCTGGACAAGAGAAGCTCCCATCTGGACAAAATAAGGAGAACCCAGGGACTTCCTGAGACTGAGAGTCTAGCCCCAGCTATTATCTGGCCAGCACTCTCATCTGGACCAGCACTCCCATCTGGCTCAGAGCTTCCATCTGGACCAGAGAGAGCCTCCCTAAATCTGTCAACTCTTTCTAGACCAAGTACACTGATAAGACCAAGAACGAACACAAGAGGAGATGGGCAGACGTCAAGGCAGAAGTACATACAAAAAAAAAATAAAGAGCAATACAGTATCACCAGAACCTAGCCCTTCTCCAACAGCTAGACCTGAACATCACAGAATGGAAGAAGAAGAAGAAGAAGAAAACAACCTTATAAGTAACATGATAAAGAGGCTAGACCCTTATATAGAAGAAATCAAAAATAAAAGAGAGGAACAGACAAACAAAAAAATGGGAAGAACGCTATAAAAAAAACTAGAGGAAAGGACAATTAAAGCAGAAGAAAACATAAGTCCCTGAAAGAAAATCATGACAATCCAAGACCTGAAGAGGGAAATAGAAAAAATGAAGAAGACACTAGCAGAAGGAATGTTGGAAATAGAAAATCTGAGTAAACAAACAGGAACTTCAGAGGCAAGTATAACAAACTGAATGCAAGAGGTGGAAGAGAAGATCTCTGGTGTTGAAGATACGGTAGAAGAAATAGATTCATCAGTCAAAGAAAACACTAAAACCAACAAAGTCATGACCCAAAATGTCCAGGAAATTTGGGACACCATGAAAAGACCAAGTCTAAACAAATAATAGGGATAGAGGAAGGAGAAGAATACCAACTCAAAGGCACAGAAAATATATTTAACAAGATCATAGAAAAAAACTACCCAACTTAAAAAAGGAAATGCCTATGAAGATACAAGAAGCCTATAGAACACCAAACAGACTAGACTCCCCCCAAAAAGTCCCCTTGCCATATAATAATTAAACAACTAAATGTACAGAATAAAGAAAGAATATTAAGGGCAGCAAAGGAAAAAGGCCAAGTGACTTATAAAGGCAAACCCATTAGAATAACACCCAATTTCTTGATGGAGACTTTGAAAGCCAGAAGGACCTGGACAGATATAATGCAGACACTAAGAGACCATGGATGTCAGCCTAGACTAATATACCCAGAAAAACTATCAATCATCATAGATGGAGTGAACAATACAAAACCAGATTTAAACAATACTTATCCACAAACCCAGCCCTACAGAAAGCACTAGAAGGAAAATTCCAACTTAAGGAAGGCAGATACACCCATGAAAACACAGGCAATAGATAACACCACAGCAGTAAAACCCAAAGAAAAGAAGTACACACACACTACAACCAAAAAATAAAAATAACAACAAGAACGAACAATCACTGGTCATTAATATCCCTTAATATCAATGGACTAATTCACCTATAAAAAGACACAGACTAACAGAATGGATACAAAAACAGGACCCATCTTTCTGCTGTATACAAGAAACACACCTCAAATTCAAAGACAGACACCTCCTAAGAATAAAAGGCTGGGAAAAGACTTTCCACTCAAATGGTATTAAGAAGCAAGCTGGTGCAGCCATCCTAATATCCAGCAAAATAGACTTCAAACTAAAATCAATCAAAAGAGATGATGAAGGACATTACATACTCATCACAGGAAAGATCCACCAAGATGAAGTCTCAATTCTGAACATTTATGCCCCAAACACAAGGGCACCCACATATGTAAAAGAAACATTACTAAAGCTTAAATCACATATAAAACCCCACACATTAATAGTGGGAGACTTCAACACCCCACTTTCACCACTGGACAGATCAGCCAAATTGAAACTTAACAGGGACATAATGGACCTAACTGATGTTATGGCTCAAAAGGACTTAATTGATATCTACACAACATTCCACCCAAACATAAAAGAATATACCTTCTTCGCAGCACCCCATGGAACCTTCTCTAAAATCGACCACATACTTGGCCACAAAGCAAATCTCAACAGATACAAAACAATTGGAATAACCTCCTGTGTTCTATCAGACCACCATGGTTTAAAGTTAGATTTCAACAACAGAAAAAAATACAGAAATCCTACGATCTCATGGAAACTGAATAATGCTCAACTGAATCACCAATGGGTTAAGGAAAAAATAAAGAAAGAAATTAAAACTTCGTAGAGATCAATGAAAATGAATACACGACATACCCAAACTTATGGGATACTATGAAATCAGTGCTAAGAGGGAAATTCATAGCAGTGAATGCCCACATAAAGAAGCTGGAGAAATCTCACGCTAGTGACTTGACAGCACACCTGAAAGCCCTTGAACAAGAAGAAGCAAAGTCTCCCAGGAGGAACAGACGCCAGGAAATTATCAAATTGAGAGCTGAAATTAATAAAATAGAGATAAAGAGAACAATACAAAGGGTTAATGAAACAAAGAGTTGGTTCTTTGAGAAGATCAACAACATAGACAAGCCCATATCCAAACTAACCAAAAGACAGAGAGAGAGCATCCAAATTAACAAAATCAGAAATGAAAAGGGGGACATAACAACAGACAACGAGGAAATCCAGAGAATCATCAGGTCATACTTCAAAAACCTCTACTCAACAAAACTGGAAAATCTAATAGAAATGGATAATTTTCTGGATAGGTACCACATACCTAAGTTAAATGAAGACCAGATAAACCATATAAATAGTCCAATAACCCCTAAGGAAATAGAATCAGTCATTAAAAGTCTCCCAACCAAAAAAAGCTCAGGACCTGATGGTTTCACTGCAGAATTCTACCAGATCTTCAAAGAAGACTTAATACCAATACTCTTTAAATTGTTCCGCACAATAGAAGCAGAAGGTATATTACCAAACTCCTTCTGTGAGGCTACAATTACCCTGATTCCTAAACCAAACAAAGATGCAACAAAGAAAGAGAACTACAGACCAAACTCCCTCATGAACACTGATGCAAAAATACTCAATAAAATTCTGGCAAACACACTCCAAGAACACATCAAAACAATTATCCACCATGATCATGTAGGCTTCATCCCAGGGATGCAAGGGTGGTTCAACATATGAAAGTCCATCAATGTAATACACTATATAAACCAACTCAAAGAAAAAAACCACATGATCATCTCACTAGATGCAGAAAAGGCATTTGACAAAATCCAACACCCCTTCATGATAAAGGTCTTGGAGCGATCATGAATACAGGAAACATACCTAAACATAATAAAGGCAATCTACAGCAAACCAACAGCCAACATCAAATTAAATGGAGAGAATCTCAAAGCAATACCACTAAAATCAGGAACAAGGCAAGGCTGTCCCCTCTCCCCCTACTTATTCAATATAGTACTTGAAGTTCTAGCCAGAGCTATGAGACATCATAAAGAGATTAAGGGGACACAAATTGGAAAGGAAGAAGTCAAGCTCTCCCTATTTGCAGATGACATGTTAGTATACATGAGTGACCCCAAAAATTCAACCAAGGAACTGATACAGCTAATAAAAACCTTCAGCAACATTGCATGGTACAAGATTAACTCAAAAAAATCAGTAGTCCTTCTATATACAGTAGACAAACAGGCTGAGAAGGAAATCAGGGATACATCACCCTTTACAATAGCCACAAATGATATAAAATACATTGGGGTTACTCTAACTAAGCATGTGAAAGACCTATATGACAAGAACTTTAAGTTCCTGAAAAAAGAAATTGAAGAAGATATCAGAAAATGGAAAGATCTCCCATGCTCATGGATAGGCAGGATTAACATAGTAAAAAATGGCGATCTTACCAAAAGCAATCTACAGATTCAATGCAATTCCCATCAAATTACCAACACAATTCTTCGCAGATCTGGAAAGAATAATACTCAACTTCATATGGAAAAACAAAAAACCCAGGATAGCCAAAAGAATCCTGTACAATAAAACAACCTCTGGAGGCATCACAATCCCCAACCTCAAGGTCTACTATAGAGCCACTATAATAAAAACAGCTTGGTACTGGAATAAAAACCGACATGTGGACCAATGGAATCAAATTGAAGACCCTGACATTAACCCGCACACCTATGAACACATAATTTTTGACAAAGAAACCAAAAATGTACAATGGAAAAAAGAAAGCATCTTCAACAAATGGTGCTGGCATAACTGGATGTCAATGTGTAGAAGGCTGTAAATAGATCCATGTCTGTCCCCGTGCACAAAACTTAAATCCAAGTGGATCAAAGACCTCAACATAAATCCAGTTACTCTGAGCCTGATAGAAGAGAAAGTAGGAAGCACTCTTGAACGCATTGGCACCGGAGATCACTTTCTAAATAAAACACCAGTAGCACAGACACTGAGAGAAACAATCAATCAATGGGTCCTGTTGAAACTGAGAAGCTTTTGTACAGCAAAGGACACGGACATGGTCAACAAGACAAAGCAACAGCCTACAGAATGGGAAAAGGTCTTCACCAACCCCACATCTGACAGAAGGCTGATATCCAGAGTATATAAATAATTCAAGAAATTAGACATCAAAATGCCCAACAGTCCAATTAAGAAATGGGCTATAGAACTAAACAGAGAATTCTCCACAGAGGAAGTTCAAATGGCTGAAAGACATTTAAGGAATGGCTCAACATCCCTAATTATCCGGGAAATGCAAATCAAAATGACCCTGAGATACCACTTTACACCTGTCAGAGTGGCTAAGATCAAAACACAGAAGACAGCTTATGCTGGAGAGGATGTGTAGCAAGGGGAACTCTCCTCCACTGCTGGTGGGAATGCAAGCTTGTACAGCCACATTGGAAATCAATATGGCGCTTCCTTAGAAAATTGGGAATCCATCTCCCCCAAGACCCAGCTATAGCACTCTTGGGCATATACCCAAGGAATGCTCAATCATACCACAAGGACATTTGCTTAGCTATGTTTGTATCAGCTTTGTTTGTAATAGCCAGAACCTGGAAACAACCTAGATGCCCTTCAACTGAAGAATGGATAAAGAAAATGTGGTACATATACACAATGGAGTACTACTCAGCAGAGAAAAACAATGACATCATGAGGTTTGCAGGCAAATGAATGGATCTAGAAAAAATTATCCTGAGTGAGGTAACCCAGACTCAGAAAGACAAACATGGTATGTACTCACTCATAGGTGGATACTAGATGTAAAACAAAGATGACTAGACTGCTACACAACTCCAGGGAGGCTACCTAGAAAACGGGACCCTAGGAAAGACCCAAGGATCACCCAATGACAGGGAAATGGATGAGATCTACATGAACAACCTAGACAACAGTGGGAGTAATGAAGGGCAAGATTTGAGTGAAAGAAAGCTTAGGGGAGCAGGAGATCCCGGCTGGATCAAGAACAGAAAGGGAGAATGAGGAATAACAGACCATGATAAATGAAGACCACAGGAGAACAGGAATAGGCAGAGTGCTCGAGAGGTCCCCAGAAATCCACAATGATATATCCTCTGTAGTCTGCTGGCAATGGTCGAGAGAAAGCCTGATCTGACCTAGTCTGGTGATCAGATGACTAAACACCCTAACTGTCGTCTTGGAACTCTCATCCAATAACTGATGGAAGTGGATGCAGAGATCCTCAGCCAGGCCCCAGGTGGTGCTCCAGGTGTCCAACTGTTGAGAAAGAGGAGGGTCTGAAAGAGCATGAATTGTTGAATCCAAGATTGCAAAAACCACAGGGACAGATAGCCAAACGAATGGAAGCACATGAATTATGAACCAAAGGCTGTGGAACCCCCCAGCTGGATCAGGCCCTCTGGAAAAGTGAGACAATTGAATGGCTTGAACTGTTTGGGAGGCACCCAGTCTGTGGGACCAGGATCTGTCCTTAGTGCATGAGCTGGCTGTTTGGAACCTTGGGCTTACACAGGGACACATGCTCAGCCTGGAAGGAGGGGACTGGACCTGCCTGTACTGAATCTACCAGGTTTAAATGAATCCCTAGGGGTGCCTTGATCCTGGAGGAAGTGGGAATGGAGGGGAGGGGCGGGGAGAAAGGGGGGGTGGGGGAAGGAGGGAGAGACAGGGGAACCCATGGCCTATATATAAAATTTAAAACACATAATAATAAAGAAAAAAATTTTAAAAAAAGAAAGAAATTGCTGATCATAAACCTCAGATTTTAAATATCCACAAAGTAGACAGAGACCCTTCGATTTTCCATATTTAAAGAATCATGAATAGTTCAATTTCACTTCTAAAAATCACAGTCAATTTCGATAAGGATTGAAGAAATTATCCTGTCCCATATGCTGTTAGTTTCATATTTGAATTTTTGATTTAAAACAGTAGAAACTTTCTGTATAGTCTAGAGGCCAGATTGCCACTGCCACCATGCAAATGGGGCACATCTCTCAGACTCTCTAGAACACTCCATTTCCAGTGTGGGACTGCCAATGTTCCTTGGTTTCTGGCCAGATCACTTCTCTATCTACTCTCTCATTCGCTATTTTGTCTTTCAACATTAATGAAAATCAGCCAGATCTCCTAAAATGAACCAGACCTTTGGCCTAACAGACAAGATAAAGCACACTCACAATGAATAAAAAGATAGGAGCTCTGTTACATTGTCTTCTCATCCATCCTCCACTTCTAAAGTTCCAGATGCCTCTGTTTCAGTGATATTTGTATGATATTTAAGGCCTACGTGGATAATCTAGAACAATAAATCCTTTCCAGGATCTTTAATTTAATAACTACAAAGACCTTTTGTCAAAATATGGCAATCTTATAAGTTCCAAGGTTTAAGATGAATTTCTCAAGCAGACTGCAGTTTATTTTCAGTACTGTAGCACATACCAAGTTGTGGAGATTCTTGGGAAAATATGCCTGTGGTTTGAGCATGCAGAAAAATCCAGCTGGAAAATGACTTAGAGAAAAGTTTAGAGAGGAAAGGCTTGGGGATAAAAACCCTCAAACGTCATCTACCCACATTTCATCCATTCAGGTGTCAACAAAGTAGCTCAGGTAGCAACAAAACTTGAACCATGCCAAATTTCTGACCCCAAAACATGGTTTTAAGATCACGTCTAGCCAAAAATAATTGCTACAACAAAAGATACAACGTTTCTTTTCCCCTTTAGATTGTTTTAATTTGGTCTAAATTATCAAAGCTGACTTCATTAGCAGGACATTGTAATGTGGGAAGGAAGTCAGGGATTAAGTCAGTGCTTATTAACAGGTAAATCAGTACAGTACAGCTAGTACACCACTGCTGATCAAGCTGCTGGCCCATGCTTCTCAGTGGCTTGCTTCCAGCTCTGCACCCTCTGAGAAAGAGTGCCTCTTCCACACTCCTCCAAACCCCTTCTTATTGGGTCTCTCCAGAGAAGACCACGCCAATTGCGCCAAGCCACTTCTTACAATTGGCTGCCAGGACCAGCTGACCTGTTGAACAGTACCTAAAACAAGGTGTGAAGATTCAGGAGGATACTGCAGCCTAGAGATTATTCTGCCCAGTGTTTATATACAGTTTAGAAATAGGCAAAGGAGCATCAACAAAGAATACTACATTGTTACAGACTTCTTTATCTGAGAGCACCTGGGGTTCAAGGAACAATCAAACTACTTACTTCCCTGTTCTCAAGGAAGTAACCTGTGCTGCTTTTCTTGGCAATGCATCCTGCATAGCTGAGTAAAACAAGTATGCACTTTTGACCCATCAGGCCAAGATGGAGTCACTAAAGTTCCCACAATTGGCTAGCTGGCTGGCGTCAATAATTCCCATATTAACATTGTTTGGATTTGAAGTAAGCTCCTTCAAGTGAAACCACATAAGTTCTTTGTACCTACATGAATACACAGGGTCACTTTATAACAAACGTGAAGTCAAAATGAAGTGATTAGTTATGTCTTGGACACATGTAATAAACCATGCAGGAATGGGCATACCACGCATATTTGACAGAAGTACTTCTCAAACACACTAATAATACTTGAAAACATTTAAATTAAGAAAATTATTTTTAAAAAAGCATGTCTTTAGTGTTTTGACTACTTTAAGCCTAAAATGAAATATTCTTATCTCTTCAAGTCAAAATTAGTGCAGATGGTAAGTCTTGTTTTGTCATTCTCTAAGGATATTCACATATCAATCTATTACAAAGGGAATTGTTTATCTAAACCATTATGGTTCTTAGAATTGATAATTATCATTGGAATAATTACCCAAATGATTACTATGAATAATCTTGCTCACTTAGATGTAGCATTTGAATACTGAGGTAGGGCTGGTTATTTTGAGAGCTATAGCAAGAGCAGTATAGGTTGTAACCCTTAAAAACTTCTTAGAGATGGAGAAATTTAACCTTTGTAGCTTGTCTGTATAAAATGTTATTCAGACTCAAAATAACAATTATTAGGTTTGCTTTCATTTGAAGATGCATTTATCTAAAAAATTAATTATGGTTGGGGCTGCAGAGACAGTTCTGTGGGTAACAGCACTTACTACACAAACAAAAGCACCTGAGTTTGGATTCCCAGCACCCATGCAAGAAGCCATTTGTACCTGCAATACCAATCCTGTGTGGAGACAAAAGGAACTCTGGGGTTCCATGGCCACCAGCCTTGCCCAAAGCTCTTCAGGTTCAGTGAAAGAACTTGTCTCAAGAGAATAAATACTTCAGAATAGAATACAGGAGGACACCTGATATCCTCTTCTACCTCCACTTTCATATACATGTACATACATATACTTGTAATAATGCATAATCTCCGTAATTTAATATTCATAGTATCTTTTATCATTGAACAATGTCTGACTTACATGAAGAACAAAGGCAGTGAGATTCATTCACTCCTAAAAGCCAGATATTTGAACTAGCAGACAAAATAAAAAGTATCCTCACAATGAATGAAAAGATAAGAAATCTCAGGCTGGAGAGATGGCTCAGAGGTTAAGAGCACTGACTGCTCTTTCAGAGGTCCTGAGTTCAATTCCCAGCAACCACATGGTGGCTCACAACCATCTGTAATGAGATCTGGCACCCTCTTCTGTATATATAATAAATAAATAAATCTTTTTTAAAAAAAAGGAAATCTCAACAGAGGAATAGAAAAATAGAATAAACTATTTCTAAAGCAAAATACTCATTCAATTAACAAATGGAAATGTCAGGAGAAACAATATGAGTACCTGAAAACAGATCAATAGAAATTGTTCAAGGTGAAGAATGGGAAGAGAAAAGTCAACAACCAGGGAGCCTGCATGGGGCTGACCTAGGCCCACTGTACCTATCTACAGTTGTGTGATTTGATCTTCTTTCAGGACTCCTAACAGTGAGAGCAGGGGCTGTCTCTGATCCTGCTGCCTGCTTTTGGATCCCCTTCCTCCTATCAGATTGCCTCATCTAGCTTTAATAGAAGAGAATATACCATGGCTGGCTGATATCCATGGGAAGCCTGCCCTTTTCTGAAGAGAAAGAGAGGAGGAGGAGTGGATGGGGGCGGTGGGGAGAGGGAGGGAGAGAGGAAGGGACTGGGAGGAGGGAAGGGAAATGTGGTCAGGATATAAAAACTAAATAAATAAATAAATAAATAAACAAAAAAACAAGAAAAAGGAGCAAAGACCCAGTTAAACTGCTAAATAGTTCTACACATCAATGATCAAAATAACAAGATGGGAAGAAAGAAAAAGGAAGATAGTAAAAGCTTTTGAGGAAACTATGGCTTAAGCAGTCCCACCTTTCAGAAGGCTGAGCACAACACTGGGAGCTCAAGGCCAGCCTGGGCTACATCATCAGTTCAAAGCCAGCCTAAGCTTTTTATCAAATACCAGGCCATAGTAATAGCAGATGTCTCATCAGAAACCTAACAGTAAATAAATAAATAAAATAGAACAAATAACTCTGAGATAACTGAAAGAAAAAGACTATTAGATCACAGTTCTGAATCTGTCAAAAAGTATTTTAAAATAGAATGTCCTTCGTGCATGAGCTGGCTGTTTGGAACCTTGGGCTTACACAGGGACACTTTGCTCAGCCTGGAAGGAGGGGACTGGACCTGCCTGTACTGACTCCACCAGGTTTAAATGAATCCCCAGGGGTGCCTTGATCCTGGAGGAGATGGGAATGGAAGGGAGGGCATGGGGGAAAGGTGGAGGTGGGGGCGGGAGGGGGAGGACAGGGGAACCCATGGCTGATGTGTAAAATTAAAACACAAATATAATAAATTTTAAAAAGGAAAAAATAGACTAGTTTTTGAAATATTCTATGATACTTTTTATCTCTGTATTGTATTATTCTTTTCACTTGCATTTCTCATTTTTCCTATTTGAGTCCACTTTCTCCCTTTTTAGTAAGTCTAGCTGAAGACATCAATTTTGTTTAGTTTTGTTTAAAAAAAAACTCATTTCATTGATTTTTCTATTGATTATTCTATTTTCACTTTGACTCGTTTCTGCTCTGATTTTTGTTGTCTTGTTCCGCTCTTTGGGGGCTTTGTTCCTCCACTCCTTCATTTTGTCAAGTCAGTTTCTCATTTGAGATATTTTGTTTTATTGGCATTTTTCTATAGAAAGTATTGCTTTTGATATAAAAGACTATTTATATCATACAATATACTTTCAAATATTTCTAACTTCCCTTTGATTTGTTCTTTGATTTAATGCTATTTCAATAATATGTTACTTTATTTTCACATATCTTTAGTTGTTCATATTGATAAGTATATGTATGTAAATGTTTCTACATATGGCAAAGAAAAACTCCATGAATAACTCCGTGCAGGGCCTGTGTGAATCCAGTATCTCACTCATCTTACAGTCCCCAGACCCATGCCTGAAAAAAAAGCATATTTATAGTAAATTCATGTTGGGAAAATCTCCTCTATCTTCCCCTGCTGGAAACCATCCTAATAAGCAGTATGGTTGCTCATCATCATCATCATTATTCTTGTCATTGTTATTGTAGTATCTGAATCCAAAGCAATAATGTGAAATAAAGTATGATCATTAAAAACTCAAGTATTTTCAGCTAGAAGGTGATCTAGAAAGAGGATAACAGGACACTGCTGCTATGGAAGAGGGAAATGGGGGGATTAACTGGGAAGGGAGAGGGATGAAAGAGAATGAATAACACTAAGTAAGTCTGAAAAATTAATAAGAAAACATTACTTTTTAAGCTTACTTAAAATACATATATAATATATACATGTACACACATGCACATACATAATGGAGTTATGGCATACAGGATGATAACACTCCCTCTAAGAGCCATAGATTTTCTAACAAAGACTCCATTGCCAGCATTGAAACCAGTTATGGTCAGGGGAGTCTGAAAGACTACAACCCAAACAATGTAGGTTATTGCCACTGTCCTCAGTTACTGCCCAGAACTTGAAGGTGAGGCCCTATTGCCAAAGGCATCACACATTTTAGATACAGGACTTGAAGGAATGGAGTGGAACTGACAAGGAAGCCTCCTCCCTGAGGATTAGTTCTTGTACTGAGCCACCATGTGGTTGCTGGGAATTGAACTCAGGACCTCTGGAAGAGCAGTCGGTGCTCTTAACCTCTGAGCCATCTCTCCAGCCCCTTTTTTTATGGAACGCTTCATGAATTTTGCATGTCATCCTTGTGCAGGGATGCTAATCTTCTCTGTATCATTCCAATTTTAGTATATGTGCTGCTGAATCAAGCACTAGTTCTTGTAGTATCAGTGACTAGCTCTCAAACGTGCAAACTGCCAAGGGAGAAAAACAATCCTATCCAGCTGTGAATGGTAATAATGACTAACCCAGCACAATATCTCAATAAAGACACTTGTAGCTTGGAGGTAACCAAGCTGTCTCATTAGACTTAAGGCCTACTCAAGAGTAGGGAATTCATGCCTAGTACTATAAACCTAGCCAGCTATCCAGGCCTAGAGAGGTCACAGATCCTAGGAGATAACCTACTACTGACAGTTTTGCAAATCCATATAATTCCCAACTGTATACTTACCCTTATATTTATTCTGGTAAAAATACAGAGAATAAGTAACTGTGGGGTGTTGAGCTCCAACTGATGGATCTATAATATAACCCATGTAGCCAAGGCTAGGGAAAATTGCATAAGAGGAGGCAGAAAGATTGTAAGAGTCAGAGGACCAAGACAGTTGCTGCTATGGAGCATCTTTTAGACATGAAAGGGAAGCTGTGCCTAGGAAATCTCAACAATTAGGCTGCCTAAACAAGTCCTACAATTAATCATTATACCAGCTGAAATGACAATGCAAACAGGGGAAATTTCACAAAGACTCACCCTAGATGAAGAGTTCTAAGCAATCAGTGGCTGCTCAGAGAGGAAGAAATCAGTTTTCTCTAGGGATGAACACCCTGATAGGCTATCTAATTCCAAGTGGTCAGCCCTAAACACATATTCACATGAGCAAATGAAAGAGAGATAGAGATAGAGATAGAGAGAGGGAGAGGGAGAGAGAGAGAAAGAGAGAGAGAGAGAGAGAAAGAAAGAATAACTAAAGGGGAGGTCATGAATTTCAGGGAGTAGGGGGCATGAGTAGAGTTGAAGGGTGAGATGGAGGGGTAGAAATAATGTAAATATAGTAGTCATATATGAAGTTTCTCAACTTGAATTTTAAATTAAAGAAATATATTTTCAGTTGCTTGAGTTGTTCTTCCATAAAGTGGTTAGTCTGAGAAGTAGCCATCCCAAAAGTGGAAGAACACAAAAGAGTGATAGCAGCCATTTTAATCATAGGCAGATAGGAACCAGGGGACACCTGAAAATGGTAACAGCGGGTATCAAGGTAATACTCATATGCACACAGCAAACCATTCTTTGGAGATTGGGCGCTATTCAACTTGGAGTTGATTTTTAAGTGTTAAATTCATGAATACATATGATCAGTAACATTAGTGTTTTCCTTCAAATGTTAAAACATGGAAAAGGTAACAAGAAGGTGTCAGTAAGCTTCCTACTAAATTACCCAGACTGCACAAGATGAGCTATTTGTGTTTCCTTTTTCTATTAACACACATGCTCATTGTAGATAATCTGAATACAATGAAAGTGTCAAAAGGCAAGAAATAAAAGTATATCCTCTAATCACACCCAGAGGCAAGGATTCTTTCTTTACATTAAACACAAGAAAGGTGATGGTAGGCCATGCATACATTATTCCCATGCCCAATACTCTAATTTTTTGTACTTACTCATTTGTATAAGATGTTCTCATTTTGCATACTTTAGAAATTAAAATCATGCATACTTGAAAAAATATTGGGAGAATTCTAAAGTATAGTTAACAAATGTCTGGTATTGAAGGACTTGAAGTCCAATATGCTGACTCCTTGCTTGAGGCAGCTAGCATTAGATGTGTGCTTCTACATTTATACAATTATGAGTTTCTGAAAGTTTTCATGGATTCTCCACTGTTTTCTCATGTGATCTGCTCAGATGATTTATTGGCAATAGGCTTTCAGATGAAAGCACTGCTTTTAGGTTTTTTCCTCCTGAGAATAGAAACATATCAATGTTTTCCAATAAAAATCCAATATCTCAGTGACAATCTAGGGAGCTTACACTAGATGAAGAGAACTCTCTTTCGTACTTGTTATAGCCAGAGTGTAACTGATCATCCAACAGTGATGGTAATGCAAGGAAGCAGGAATGGAAGCAGGGAAGGAGCTAACTGAACCCCAGATGTTAACATTGGGAACATTCCAGACTAGTGGTTTTCAACCTTCCTACTGCTGTGATCCTCGTGTTGTGATGACCCCCAACCACAAAATCATTTAGTTGCTACTTCATAACTGTGATTTTGCTGCTTTTGTGAATCATAATGTAAATATCTGATATGCAGGATATCAGACATGTCACCCCGGGATTTGTGACACACAGGTTGAGAAACACTGCTCCAGAGCATCTGGAGGCATCTACTGCCAACATGATACCTCTGTGACAAAGGACGTCAACTTTTCTCTAAGAGAGGAAAATTTTAAACACCAACAAAAAAATTGCTTTCTCCAAGTCTCCCATGCTAGTAACTTTCTCCTCTGTGAACCTTCAGCTCACTCACTGGTACTGGAAGTGGCTGGAAGCCAGGGAGTCGAGAATTGAATCTAGCATGCTAGTCAAGTCCAAGAGAAATGCCCCATTACCAGGATATATAAATTAAGTCTGTTGGAAAGACTATTACTAGTTTCTTCTTCCCACCCCCTTAGCAGTAACTAAGATTCAACACTACCCCCTGCTGGTTGGAACATAGAAAAACATTCAAGCCAAAGACTGGCCAGCATGCTCTTCCCTATTTCCTGGGGACAATTTTCAAACTTAAAATTTAAAAAGGCTTTCTAGATTCCTAGCATGAGGGTTGTTTTTTTGTTGTTGTTGTTGTTGTTTTTGTGGTATTTTGGGGTGTGTTTTTTAATCAATAACTTCACTTGTAGGTTTTTTTTTAAGTGAAAAAATGTAGTTTTTCAATTACATGAGTGTAGGCATTTCCTTCTTTTTTATTTTATTTTATTTTTTTAAATACAGGATTTTTCTGTGTAGCCCTGGCTGTCTTGGAACACCCTTTGTAGACCAGGCTAGTCTCAAATTCAGAGATACAGTTTCCTCTGCCTCCCAAATGCTGGGACTAAAGGTGTGTGTCACTACTGCCCATCTATAAGGGATTATATTAACTGAATAAGCAAAGATGGTTTATAGTAAGGAAAGTGCAGAAACCTGTGGTATTGTGTTTACTAAAATGGGAACCTGGTGCTTCACCTTGACCTTATAGAAATTTCTTGTGGGTATTTAAGTATAATAGATAACTCACTAAATATCTGTGAATTAACTAATCAGACTAGATCTAAAATTTTTGAAACTTTAGCCCCTCAGCAAACTCTGAAAACTATGCTTAGTCACAAGAATAATAGCTCTAGAGTGTTTGGTAGAGGGAAACTCAGCATTTCATGTAATGGCGAAGCAAGGACAAAAGTTCTGTCACCTTTTGGCTACAAAATCATACAAAGGCAGTAATGACAGAACAGAGCCTCTCTGCTCTGCAGATGCTGGTCTTGCATCCTTCAAATTAAGGTCTCTATAAATTACTATTAGAAAAGCCTCTACACACTTGCTTTCATGGCATCATGAGGACTGCAGAAACAGCATTATGTCCAAGGGCTTTAGCCACCTGTGTGCTTCTGCAACTTGCAAATGATGAGGGAATGCAAGAGCATGAGGAAAGCCAGTGAGCAACTCCCAAGAGCAAGGGAAAGACTTCAGAAAGGCACAATTCTATCTGTACAAATAGCTGTCCATATGCTGCAAACCACTTTCAAAGAGCTGAAAGGTGATTAGAACACTGGATCCCGACCAAGTAATTTATAATACAGAGTCTCCTCTATCAATAACCCAAATTAAAATATACTACAAGGTAAGGCTTCCTACCCATTAGGCCTGTTCATAATGAACCACTCTATGCTCTCAGGGTTGGAGCTGTAGCATCGAAAGTTTCACGAGTGTCATGATATATTGTATGTATGTTTCTGCTTCTGTTTAATGTAATTTTGTATATTGATAACATTATACAAAATCAAAACCATATAGTAAGTACTAATTATAACAATACAATCATCTCACAAATCTGGGAAGTACCTGTGGTCATCTTACTGCCCATAAGCACCGTGCATCTCTATTTCTTTGAGAACTCTTTTCTGCCTTGACCACAATCAGATAGTCAATGAGCCCTGGTTATAGTTAATTGCACAGTCTGGTTAGTTTAATGATCTGAGTGACACACACAACCCTAACAGCAAAACAGGAGAACTGATTGTTAGCAACATCTGACCAAGTTTGTAGACATCCCTGTAAAGGGATCTGCTGTGTAGCATTTTATCAGTTGAGAACCAATGTAGAGACTATGTATCAACAATGAGATTTATTAGACATTTAATAGCTAAAAATAGTCTTCAAGAATTATGACTACTGATTTTCAAAAATAAGTGTTAGTCTGAAACATTCTGCGAGACACTAGAAACCAAGAGAAGTGGGAAAGGTCTCTTTAAACTCCTATAACCTACACTGAAAAGGAAAAGGATACATAGTCTCATAAGACACATTCGGGGTCCATTTTTCAGAAATAAGCCATCTCACTTCTAAAGATTTTCTCCAGCACTTCTGAACCAAATATATATGTATGTGTGTGTGTGTGTGTGTGTGTGTGTGTGTGTGTGTGTGTGTGTATACATATATATATGTATATGTATATGTATATGTATATGTATATGTATATATGTATATATGTATCAGACCTGATAACTCTGGCATAAAGTTTGTCAGGCACAAAAGCAAAAAGCAGAGTGATCCTGGCAAAAGATCCACACTTGACATGGGTATCAGCAGAAAGCCACCAGAGAAGAGTGAGGATCAGAGGCATACCGAGGAAATGAAAGTCTGGCTCCCAGGCTCATCAGGACATTAGAAGAAAAACAATTCAGTGGGGAAAATGTAGCCCAAGAGAGCAACCAAGAGTTAATGTTGATTGAAACAGAGATGAGGCTCAGACCTGTGAACAGGAAGGAGGGTTTCCAGAGCCAGACATTCCAAAAGCCCAGATCTGGAGGATGTAGGCAACAGAAGCACTCATTTATTATAAAACACTGTCTACCACAGAAACATCTCCATCTGTGAGCAATCCAGCCAGGACAGTGCCTATCAAAGGAAAGCTGCAAAAGCATTGAGCAAAGGCAGGCAGCTTTGTGGAGTCAGAATGCTGTAATCAGAAAATCACATAAAATGGGCCACAAGAAAAGTCTGTGAGGAGCAGCCCTGGACCAGCAGAAAGTTATCCAGAGAAGGCAGAGAAATGTTTTATAGATTTAACATACAAGTCTGTCAGAAGTGAACTAGATAGTGCTAGAAGCTGAGACTTAAGGTGGCTATAGGACATTTTTCAACATTTTTAATTAATTGGACTTAACAAGACTTAAGAACACATTTAAGGTAACATGCTAGTTAGCATAGAAACATAGAATATTAAAATATTTAATATGGTACAAAAGATTCATGACAAAATGAAGCCCAATCTGTAAGGCTACTATGAGCTTGATCACTGTGTTCATTATCACTGGTAGAAAAAAATTGTATGATATTGTCCCTGTAATCCAGGGGCACAGGAAGTTAACTGTTGTAGAGGTTTCTCTAATCCTTGCAAATCCTCATAAAATGGATATTATCTGCATTCTACAGATAAGGAAACTGAGACACCAAAGATAAATATCTTGTTCAAGATATACAGGAACAAAATTACTAAGACAGAATTCAAAGCACATAATCTGACTCCATTATATTTTCTAGTGTATGATATTTAAAGTAGGAAGCAATATTAAACAGCATATGGTATGTCAGACTCTAAGAATACCTGGTAAGGTAGTAAGGTATAATACACGTTAAACATGCAGATATAGTGAAGGCTAATGGTGTCTGTAATATATTAATGCTGGCAGAAATCAGAGAGCACAGAAAGGGAAGAGGTGGAGACAGGGAAGAGAGCCCTGAGAGAGGGAACATCTTGAAAGGGGAACATCACAGGCAGGTGAAAAATAGCCTGTTGTGAACAGAAGGTAAAGAGAGAGGCAGCCTGCCCAGGGTTAGCAAAGAAAGGCCAGTTCCAAGAACAGCAGGAGCAGGTGACATGGAATTGGGAAAGAGGAGCAGGAAACCTGAGCCTGCCCATGAAAAGGGGGTTGGACTTGTCTTTGAACCAAAGAGTGAAATGCCTACTGCCACACTTCCTTTATTTTTGTCTACAGTTAAATTACCATACATAGTTTAAAGCAAAACAGACTTATCACTTCACAGTTCTGTAGTCAGACATGGGCTATACTGGTCTGAGACCAACGTTCTATCAGAGCTGCGCTTGCTACTGACATCCTAGGAAAGAATTCCCTGGCTGGCCTCTTTTGATTTCTGGAGGCCGCCTACACATGGTGGCTACTAGCTACTTGCCTTCCTCTTTGAGCACTGGACTTCATGAGCATTCCTCTGTGGTCACTGTCCTTGGAACAACAGTGAGGAGAGTTCTCTACTTCTGAGCATTCTTAGGATTATATCGGGTCTATGTTGATGATCTGAAGTAATTCTTTAATTAATTAATGCTCCTGTGATTAAGGTCTTTAGTATTTATCATTACAGCAAAACTCTCTTTGCCATATAAAAGAACGTGTCAGCAGCCGGGCGGTGGTGGCGCACGCCTGTAATCCCAGCACTCAGGAGGCAGAGGCAGGTGGATCTCGTGAGTTCGAGACCAGTCTGGTCTACAAAGAGAGTTGCAGAACAGCCTCCAAAGCCACAGAGACACCCTGTCTCGAAAAACCAAAAAACAAAAAAAACAAAAAAACAAACAAACAAAAAGAACATGTCAGAGGTTCCTGTGAAAAGGACATTGATGTGCATCAGCATTATTTTGTGTGTTCATGTATCTCTAGCCTCTGTGACATAATACATGCCCCCTGCCACTGCCCAACCACTTGATCATTCTCTGATCAAAAAGCATTGGTGGCCTTCACCTCACAAGTGCTCATTTACCACATCTTAGTCACTGTTGTATTGCTGTGAAGATACACCATGCCCATGACAATTCTTATAAAAGAAATTATTTAATTTGACATTGTTTATAGTTTCAGAAGCAAATTCCATTATCCTCATGGTGTGAAGCATGGTGGCATGTAGGCAGGCATGGTGCTGGAGAAGTAGCTGAGAACCACATCCTGATCTGCAGGCATGGACTTTTGAACCCTCAAAGCCCACCTTCAGTGACAATCTTCCTCCAACAAGGCCACACTTCCTTTAAATGCTTTCAAATAGTACCTCTCCCTAGTGACTAAGCATTCAAATACTTGAACCTATGGGGGCCATTCTTATTCAAACCAAAAGCCAAATGAGGGGATGCAAGGAACATTGAAAGGAATACCTGTGAAGGGGAGGGTAAGGCAGAGGTAAGGGACCAGTGAATAGCTGCTGGGTGACAATGTACAATTGAGTTTGGAGACACAGAGCCAAAACATAGTAGGGAATATTATGTAATTTTGATCTCTAGGTTCCTTGTCTACCAAGCAAAGTATTTGCTTTCTGGGCTGTTATGAAAGTGAATGACATTGATGTAATTAAACACATAGCAAACCCCTCACACAAATTTTAACTCTCCCTTCCTGGGACAAGCTGGAAAGTAAAGTAACCGAGCCACAGTGAGAACCACCAACAAAACTCATGAGATTCATCAGAGAGATGGAAATGTTCAACTTCAGGCTTAATTTAGAATAATTTTGTCTTAATGCTTGAATAGCAAATGCCATATTGCTTCTTTTTATGATGTGTGACCATATTTCTATGAAACTGTTGGAGAAAATGTCATTAGCAATGAATATTTAATTGAAAGATTACAATCTAGAGATATAGAGACTAAGTGGAGGTGATAAACATAAAATGAAAATTCACAAAGAATGTGTATATGTGTCTTCCTTAAAATATTAATATTCAGAACCACTGAACAACAGAAAACTCATGAATCAGGCATTTATTCATTCAAAGTATCTATTGCAGCTCTAAACATTGAGGTGTGGCCTGCCTTCCTGCTAGTTACACTCTAGACAATGACAAAGTCTAGTAAGCCATTCTCTTTCCTTAAGAGAACACTTTGAGTTCTTAATAGATGAGCATAACAGAAGTTCCAACCTATATTTTAACTTCTTAGCTGGTTTTTGGGCATTTTGAATCTTTTCATAGTTGAGGAGGAAGAAGCTTTGAGAAATATTATACTAAGATAAAAATCTATAAATAAAACATGAACCTTAATAATCAATACCATTAAAAGTATATGATTTGAGCTCCTTTTCACGGCAACCCCTAGGCAGTCAACTGTGTCAATATGAAGCTGAGTGTCTCCTTCCCAGCCACCTGCTGTCAGAATTTCAGTGAAGTATGATATGCATGAGCTTCCCACTTTCTGTGAGAAGCCATGGTCACAGAAGTAACTTTGATGCTCTAGGTGAAGGGTAAAAGGTTGATGTGGTTGGAATCCATGGTGGGGATGAGAAAGTTTTTCCTAAAGCAAGGTGTCTTGACACACAGCAGAGTTTGTCTGCCATTGAATAAGGAACGTTCTTGTTACAGACAAAGGAGAACTGAAGAGAAGTGCATGTCTGTTCACAGATGCATTGTGGATGCCAACCTGAATGCTCTTGACCAGATTATTGCAAACAAAGGAGAGAAGATATTCCTGGACTGAGAGATACTACAGTGCCTTAGCAGTTGGCCCCAAAGGAACTGGCAGAATCTGATAGCTTTTCAATCTCTCTAAAGATGATGTCCAACATGTTGTCAGAAAGTACTTAAACAACAAAGGTAAGAAGCCCATAACCAAAGTACCCAAGATTCAGCATCTTGTTACCCCATGTGTCCTCCAACACAAATGCTGAGGTATTGCTCTGAACAAACAACACACTAAGGAAAACAAGGAGGAAGCTGCAGAATATGCTTTTGGCCAAGAGCAGGAAGGGAGTCAAAGAAAACGCCAGGAACAGATTGCCAAGAGACGTAGGCTGTCTTCTCTGACAGATTCTATTTCTAAGTCTGAGTCTAGTAAAAAATAAGTCTTTAAGAGTAACAAATGAGTGATCAGACCTTGAAAAAAATAGTATGTGATTCAGAAAAGTGTGTCACTTATTTTTATACTCCCACGTTCTTCTAAAAATATTTAGACCTAACTAATAAAATCCATGTATAAAAGTAAATTCAAAAACATAAAACAGAGGAGAGGCATACAGAGGACAAAGATAAATAAGAGAGGAGAGATATAAAGCATGAAAGATATAAGGAAAAGAAAAATAAATAATAGAAAACAAAATGAATCCTGAACATTTGAGATTTTATTTGATCTATTGGGATTTTTGTTTTGTTTTGTTATTGTTTTTTATTTGGGCTTTTTCTTTTCTAAGGAAAGGATCTAGAACTTTGGCTTTTAGTATTCAACAATCCAAGCAAAGGAAAAATATAGCTGCTAACACAACTGTAGTTTTTAAATTAAAATACTCCTGCGTCTGTAAAGGACACTTCAGAATATCCTGGGAGCTAAGATGAGGCTCCCTGTCACTTATTGTCACTCACAGCACATCTTTGGTAACATTAGTTTTGAGATGGTAGATATGTCATGACAGACATGAGGGAGAGATGGCTGATCTGAGGCACTGTGGTATATAAACACCCCAACTATACCCCATAGCAAACTTCCAACATGACATCTACCTCTGAACTTGAAAAGAGATGTGCTCATAGCCCCCTTTTTAATATTTCCTTCCTCCTGATACAGTAGTAAAAAATTAACATCAAGAGTATAGATAAAATAAAATACAAACAATAAGTCTTAATCACCTTTTAAAAACGATTTTGTTAATGTTATTAACTATAATGTAGAATTGAATTGTCAATAATGGGTATGCCTGACAATCTGCTTACAAACCACTGAAAAGTTCTAGGCTACATAGTAAATTTAATGTTAGTTCTTTTAGCATGTCTCAATGTAGGCTGATGGTCCAACATCAAAGAGTAATTAAGTACATGATCTAATGAGTGGCCAAAATAATGCAATCCTAGAGGACCATCATCACATGAATGGTCAAAGTTTAGGTGTGCTATTTTAATGCATTAGCTTTCAACACACTGGTTGGCAGGGAAAGAGTGGTGTTCCATCCCAGACTCCTAGCTGTGCTGTAGGCCACATCCTGTGAGAGCAACTCTATCCAAGCAAGTGTGCTCCCCTCAAATATCTTCCTTTCGGATGTTTCTAAGGAGAAAGACCAGAAGCCATTGTACTTGATATGTGGATATTCTTTGGGCATTTGTAAATATGAATGCAGTTGAGTAGCTGAGCTTGGTAAGGCCAGAACACAAGGAAATTTAAGAGTATAGATATTGGACTTGGAGACTAGAAGATGGATCTATTAATCAATTAAAAGTAGGGGGAGAGAATGGGGTTGGTTTATTCTTTGACAGTTAAAGAACCTCCTACAACTGTTACCTGACCAGAAGATGACTTTAACTGTAACAGAGGCCAGTCACACAGTAGATCAGATCTGGGAACCACTATTTGGAACATTAGCAATAGCTTAAATGTTTCTTTTGAACAAAACATGAAAATGTTCAAATGAATTATATATTTGAGGAAAACAGATTTGGGATAATTTAATTTCACTACCACAGTTTCATTGATTTTTTTTATATGTTCTTTTACTTTAATCAGACATTCAAAACAATTACCAGTAGTGGATTTTGACATTTGCTGTCCCTTAGAGTACTATCAACTTTAATTAGATTCCAGAGAAGAAGTAACAATATCTTATCAACTGAAAGACATTTTGAGGATGGAAAAGTCAATATTTCAAAACACAACTAAGGAGATTGTAAAAGCCAAATTTATAAAACAGATAAATTAATAGAATAAAACTTACATTTCCTGAATTATTCTGATGTCACAGAAGCACTCACTGCCAAAAGCCTTTAAATATAATATTCCCTTTGTACATTTAAAATATTAACCAATATACAAAACACACACCATTACCATCATATATAAACAGTGTTAATCTATGGACACAACAATTCACAAAGCATATCCCTTCTATGTATAGACTTTGTAATAGCTGTTAAGTAACTCCATTTCACTCCTCTGCCTGTGAAGGATGATGCTCAGCATTTTTGTAAGGGTTAAAGTCTATTTTTAAAGAAAGTTATGTGTTAAAGACCTTTTCAAACTAATGCTTACTATTACACAGGAAGGGATAAAGATCTTGACATGTGCAATGCTCATGACGATAGGTGTGATAGTACACAGCATCTAACAGTCTCTTTACCACATTGTTACTGGAGACTCAGTTACTAAATGAAAATATGATGATTAAGGAAGACAGTGCTGTAAGTCACATCATTTGTCAGTGACACTAACCCTGGTCTGTGTGTCTCTGAGTACCGTTACCCATTTCACTTTATCACACGAGGTCCTGTACTTCCATCATTTACCAACGATGCATGTGACTTATGCTAATGAACCTCTCTGAAAGAGCTTTTTTGATAGTGCAGGCTGTAAGGACTAAATTGATACACATACAATCCTTCATACCCTGCCTGATCACTAAGCACCCAGTGCTTGTGGCTTAGTTATTTAACTTGTCAAAATACCTTAAATAAACCACTTAAGTGAGGAAGAATTAATTGGGGTTCATAGTCTGAGATGGAACAGTCCATAATGTCAGGGAAAGCAAGGAAGACACCATGGAGGCAGAAATGTGTGGCTATGACTCCTGAGTGCACTAGGAAGCAGAGGGATTGATGCAGAACCTACCATCTGGCCCCATGTCCTAAAGATTCAACCTCCCTCCGCCCCCCCCCAAATAGTACCACCAGCTGGCAGCCAAGTGTTCACAGACACGAGCCTATAGGGAAACACATAACCTTCAGCCATAACATTCTCCTCATGGTCATCTATCATGCAAAATGCATTCATTCTTAATTTCAGAAGGAGATCTGATGGCCTCTTCCATCTCCCTGGGCACCAGACATGCATGAGGTTCACAGACACTCATGAAGACAAAACACCAATACACATAAAATAATAAAAATATTTTAAGTTGTTATATTGGGATAGTTTAGCATTAATTAATAAATTATTTAAGATAACAAATAACTAAATGGAAAATTTCAAACTTAAAAAGCCATAAAGGGACAATAACTGAAATTATAAAATTTAAAGTCCCAGTCAATGAATTTAAGAACTCAACAAATAGCTTAGAAATCAAGATAAACTCTTTTTTTGCAAAAGAATGAGAAAAATCAATAGGGTAGAAGGGAAAAATGAAAAAGAGTTAAGAGACATGGGCATGGGGAAATGTCCAATATATAAAATTAGAATCCTGTGTGTGTGTGTGTGTGTGTGTGTGTGAGAGAGAGAGAGAGAGAGAGAGAGAGAGAGAGCGAGAGCGAGAGAGAGCGCACAAGTACTCAAGAAGCAAATGGGAATGTTATGTCTCAATTATCTTACTCACTTTATGCTGTTTTGATTTGCTTCTGTTGGTGATATTTTGTGATATAACAAATAAAGCTTGCTTGAAGATCAGAGTGCAGAGCTAAGCCACTAGATATTCATTGAGGCCAGGCAGTGGTGGTGGCACAGACCTTTAATCTTAGCACTCAGGAAGCAGAGGCAGATGGATATCTGTGTGTTCAAGGCCACCCTGGGCTATACAAGATTAATTCAGACAAAAAGAGAAACAGAGTCAGGCACTGGTGGCACACAACTTTGCTCTCAGTACTTGGGATCTCACATCTTTAATCCCAGCACTAGGAAGGTGTAGACAGGAAGTATTATGGTTGGGCTGAGAAAGAAATATAAGGTGGGAGGAGACACGAGTTCAGTCTCTTTCAGGCTGAGGAGTTGGCAAGGTAAGAACTAGTGGCTGGCTGCTCTGCTTCTCTGATCTTTCAACATTCACCCTGATATCTGACTCCAGGTTTTTATTATTAAGACCAGTTAGAATTTGTGCTACATGCATGCTTCACTCTTTAGTTAGGTGATGGTTTCTTTGATTCATGAGTACTTTATAAGGACTGGAAGCAGATGACCCTGTAACAGGGTTTACTGAGTTTTGTCCAGTTTAATGATCACTTCAACTCCTTGCTATTCTAAGCCACTTATCTTTGTAGATTCCTGACTAAAGAGGCTAAACAATTAGATCAACTTTGCTACAGTCACTAGTGATATTCCCCAAAGCACAACCTTAGGTGAAAAGTTTCACTCATTCAACTTCTCTGTGGTTGTATTTCCTTAAACTGTATTCCTATTTGGTAAGCTTTATGTCACAAAGAGCAAAACAGAAGATAGAAAGGATAACATTGTCTTGATAATTGCAATATTATACAAGAAGAGATCCAAGAGGGACCTTGAAAATAATAACTAATGTTTCTCTCCTTCTTAGGAATGGCTACTGCAAGTAAATCTTCCCATGGATGGTCTCTAGGCTAATTTCTTCCCAGTGCTATGTTAATCCTGACCCTGTGCAGGCTACATTAGTAGCATGTCCCTGAGACATAACAACTATTCTAAATATCATGCTGGGTGAAATGTTCAGATGAAGGCCTAGGAAATATTCTGAGTCAGAGAAGCCCAAAATCATGATTCTGCTTCTCTGAACATGAGGTGGTATCTTCAGAGCACAGGCACCCTGGAGAAGGCAGGGTAACAGGAATCTCAGCAAAGATTGTGTCACTGTGGCTTACCACTACACACATGGAGCTTGCCTTTGTAACAGGGCTTCCACACATACAAATTTATCTTTGGAGAAACTCTCAGCTCAATTGCTTCCTGGAATTTGTCATTTCCAATTATGTAGAGCTTTTAAGTGGTATATTATTCTGTCAAAAGTATGATTTATCAACTAATAGTGCTGCACTATGCATCATGTTATTCCTCTCTATATCACCATCCAAGTGAAAAAGCACATTTACAATCACACATTTTGAAAATGAATCATTTTGGCAAACAAATCTGTTCAATCTCAATATTTAATGTTTTAAAATTAACACAAAACTTATTAAGATTTGATGGAATATATTAAAACAGTAATATTGTATTTCAAAACATCTGTATTGCTTTTATTTAGAAAGTCCAGAAAGAATTCAGACCCAGAGATAGGCTTTGTCAATTAAAATATATTCTATGTCAGTGCCTATGTGCCTGCTGCCATTTCTTTGTATGCACCAAATATATTTTGTCAACAAGACAACATGTAAAATTATTGAAGATATATTTATGCTGTTTTCTTATTAGAAATATTTTAAAGCTGGCAATTTACACTTATTGAACATCTCCAATCTAACTAGATCATCATACATGGTAGTTATAATGCATGTGAAAGGCTACCTTACCTGGGAAGTACACACATGATAAAAAGGTCAGTGTTCAAAAGTCAACATACTTAACAAAAACAATATGTCATGCCTCATAAGCAAATGCTGTATAGGATGACTGCATACTAACAGGGAGTACACAGCACACTGTGATGAATGACTACATACTAACAGGGATTACACACAACACTGTGATGAATGACTACATGCTAACAGATCACACAGAGCACTGTGATACATGACTACATACTAACAGATCACACAGAGCACTGTGATAAATGACTGCATACTAACAGATCACACAGAGCACTGTACAGGAAGAGTGCATACTCACCGTGGTCTTAAAAAACACTGTTCTATGTTCAATTTTAACAATTATTTTCGTTTTTTATCTTTTCTGTCTTCCTAGTTTTTTTGTCTGTTTTTTGTTTGTTTGTTTGTTTGTTTGTTTGTTTTGTTTTGTCTTGAGACAGGATCTTACTAGCTGAGGCTGGCTTTGAACTTCATATGATCCTTCCTCATCCACCGAAGTGCTAAGTCATAAGCTTAACTTATACTTAGAAATTAATAAGAAGTTTCTGGGGGCTTTTGTAAAGAAAAGAAATTTTGCACAATTGTTAATTGCTACATTCATAGTCCTAAAACCACCCTAGATAAATATTGGATGCTCCACAAAATTTTATAAAATAAATGCTGTTCTTTCAGGAGGAACTCATATTTTGAATCAAATCTTTAACCTTAAAGTATTTAAACCCACAAATTATGGCCTATTTAGAGCACGGACCACCTGCAATTCACTAAGAGGGGTCATAGTTTAAAAAATGAGCAAACCTCAATGAAGGAGATTAAGTCAGGGTCAGTAAATATTTTTCCATAATAGGTCAGACAGTGACTATTTTAGACTCTGAAACATACATCTGTGTCATAGCAAATTATCCCTATTTTGTAATATGTAAGTAAGCAGGCATAGCTGTATTCCAGTAAAACACTGTTTACCAAGGCAGTCCATGAGCATGAGGACAGTTTTTGCCAAAAAACTTGCTTTGTCCTATTTGGCAAGCAACTCAATTACAGAAAACCCAGTTATAACAATAAACCAATGAGTGAACCTGGAGAAGAGATGGGTAAAGCCTATTCAGAGAAACATTCAAAACTGAAACTTCACAAGCTATATGCAATTCATATCACCAATGGATAGAAGTACAGAGGATTTGGACACATCAATAAGTCTTTGTCAGTAACCTAATAGAAAATGGACCAAGAATATAAATAGACACATCAAGGAAATGCAAATGACTCTGAAACACAAAATGAATACTCATGATTGAGAAAGAGATCATTTAAAACTACATTGACTTGATTATTCATAAGATATGGGAAGGCAGTGAGAGTATAAACTCATGCTGCTCATTTAAAGAGAAATTTACCAATTTTTATCAAAATCACAACTTCATATGCCTTTTCATAGCAATTTCACATCTAGGAATCTGTCTATATAAATGGTATGTGTGTATTATATGTGTGACATATGTGCACATGTGTTTGCAAGTACATGCATCTATGAACATGGAGGTCAAGAAAAAAAGGATGTTGGGTGTCCTGCTTTATCATTTTCTGTCTTATTCCTTTCAGACAAGGTATCTCACTGAATGTAGGGCTAGGCTGAAGGCCAATAAAACCTAAGGTTTCTCTCTCCTCTACCCCCAACAACACTAGGATTACAAACACAGACATCTGCCAAGTTCTGCATGGGAGCTGGAATGTGAACTCAGGTCTTCATGCTGATTCAGCAAGCACTCTGACTCTTTGGGCCATCTCCCCAGACTCACCTTCAGGAATTCTTTGCCCCCAAAGTTGTCTAAGCTTCATTTCCTGTCACTGTGATGAAATGCACTGATGAAAGCAACTTAGGAGAAAAGTGTTTATTTGGTTACAATTCCAGATTACAGTCCATCATGGTCGTGAAACATCGCAGAAGGAGCTAGAGAGAACTGGCCACATTGCACCCCCAGTCAAGAGCCAAGAGCATAAATTGGTGCACATAGGTTAGTGAAGCACTCTTCACCTCATCCACTCTTACACAGCCCAGGATGGTCTCCCTGTCTAGGAATTGGACTAGCCACAGTGGGTGGGTCTTCTCACTTCAGTTAATACTGTTAGGCAATTCCTTCACTGGCATGCCCACAGTCCAATCTAAACTAAAGACTTCTTCATTGAAACTGTTCTGAAGTGATTGGACATTGTGTCAAGTTGATAATCAAAACTAACCCTTACAGGAAATATGTAATTTGTGAGAAATGGCATAACATACCAGTTTATTCATTACAACATGGTTATTACACAGCAAAAACCTGAGTCTACCATTAAAGAGATAAGGGATGGAAGAGTATGCATCCTTAACAGAAGAATGAGAGTGTTCATGGGGTACCAACACAAAGGGTTCTCTGAAAGTACATGAAAAAAACCCAAACTCTTTACATAGACTATTACCATTTATGTTAGAGAGGAGGCCAAGGCAAAACTATACAGATACAGACACGGCACATATAATGTAAGTACATTGTACAGACTAAAGGTATTTGGGAGAGTAAAAAGAAATTGATACCATTGGTTCCTTTTGAGACAGCGAAAATGGACAGTTGAGTTTCAAAATTCAAAATTATTTCAAGCTTTCAAGTCTAAAAAATGAGATTCTTGGGCATCTTTTACCAGGAAACAGTTGCAGAATCTATTCTCAGAGTCAGAGCTCCAAATACAACAGAGAGGGACTTATGATATAACATCGGCTTCTTTGTCTCCCACATATGGTAACAAGTTCTGACTGGGGGCTTTAAACTACTTGATAGTACTAGCCAGAACTCAGAGGAACTGGGAAAAAGAGAGCTGCAGGAGAGATGTGGAAGTTTTGCACAGACAAAGCAGACCCCATGTATACACTAGGACACTGACCAGCCTGCACGGCTGTTTCCTTGTTTATCTTAGCCATTGGGGCCCCTATCACATTCCTCCCTTTCATTCTTGCATTCCTTTCAGGTTCAAAGAGCACCATTCTAGTTTAGAGGTTTTATTGTATAGCATCATAACATGGGTGGCCATTGTTTCTGACCACGACCTCAACGAAGTTTGATCAGAACCCAAAAGTATTGCCTGCTTTGAAAAGATGGTGTAAAAATGGATCATTATTCCCTCGTCTCCAGGTTTTTATTTAGTTATTGTTTACAAACAATTATTTTAACTGTACGATATTGAATTTATCAAGCAAATGTTTCATCCTTTCCTTTCAAACACTGGGATATTTCCTCCTCCCCAGGGTCTGTAAATCCTCTCACATGCCTTTTCTCACAGGTTACCAACTATGTTTCTTTGATCAGAGCTGGGATCTAGCAGAAACTTGGACTTCTGATCTGAGCCCAAGTGTCCTTAATAAAATCCCTCTTGAACTTGAATTCATTTTTTACAGATTTTTAGTTTATCTTGCTTGAAGATCATCCTCCCCATAGAGGGAAAAATCAAAGAAAAATCAAATTTGGGAGGCACCACCTTCCCCGATCTTGTTTGTGAAACACGGTCTGCCCCAAGCCAGTCTCTCTCTGAGCTGCAAATGGAGCTTGCAAAACCCTTTTAACTGTTCTCAACAAACATGCTCCAATGGTACCCCAGTACTGTCTAAGAAAAAAGCTCTCATCTACTCTTTTTTGTGCATTTTAATTTGTAATCTTTTGAGGTAAGTTGGTAATATCATCGATTCTCATCAATTGCATAAATGAAAATTCACTGTCAGATCCTTGGTCATGTGCAAACATTCCAGAGACCCATTTTCAGACAATAGAAATTGTTGGTGGGAAGCCAGCATATCTGGAGCTTTCTTCACTCTGGTGGCCTCTGTGACTTTTCCCTAACTACAGCAAAATGCCTGGTGGGTACACCATGACACCAGAATTTTTCCTTTTTTTTTTTTTTTTTAGCATGAGTTTTGTTGAGGTAAACAAAGCTCTGTGATCTTTCTACATCTCTCTGGAACTCTTTTTCCTTTTGGTTTGATACTTCATTGGTGTAAAAGGTCAAAAGATATTTTATTTTTCCTTCATTTCTTTCTATGGGAGTTCAGCTGTCTAGCCAAAAGGATGAAATATTTGGTCTTAGAAAATGACTAGGCCTTTAAAATTCGTATTCATTCTTGTTGGCTCTCTCGGGGTCTTTGCAGGTGACTATCAAAGCATAAGAAATGAATTTGAAGGAAAACCACTCTCATGAAAACAGGCCTTTAAAATCAAGCTAAAATTAGCTGAAGGGATTGTTGGAATAGGTCATCAGAAAAAATAACTCTGCCTTTTCCTCATGATCTCTCAGCTGGGGAAAAAAAAAAAAAAAACTTCAGGAAAAAGAACAATAGCCACCCATTTTGGCTCAGAGAACCTGTCCCTGGCCTTCTGTGGGTGTGCAGGAAGATGTAGCTCCCAAGTAGGCTTGTTGCCACTTTTCCATCAACTGGGTTCAGGCTCCCTATCTTTGCTCTCTCTTTAATACAAGTGGCTTTCCAGGTAATAAAATTTCCAGAGAAAAGAAAAATCAGTCTCTAAGGACTTTGATTCAACATACCACATTCAGGCAGATGGAGCTACATGCAGTGTACATATGTATACACACACACACACACACACACACACACACACACACACATACACACACAAAGTGGATATAAATTCCAAGCAGAAACACCAGTTTTAGGGACTAATATCCTTTCTCCGGAAATACCTTGTCAAATAAATTGGACTTTTAACTTCATTTCATTGGAAAATAACTTTTTACATTTAATTTCTTTTCTTCTCATAATGAATTCCTTTTTCTTTTCTCCTTGGTTCCTTGCCTTCCATTCATCTTGGTCATCTGTCTCAAGGCAGCCTGGGCTAAACTAGTCAGGCATGACATAAAAGCAAGAGGGGCCCAGTTAATCAAACTAGGGGCCTTAAGACCTTCCATTTCCTAATAATTCACATCAACCATTTCTTAATCCAAATTTTAATTCCACTTGAACATCTCTGTGTGTGTTAGGGAAAGGAATTTAAATACCAAAGTTAATAAACATCCCCAAATAAAAAGTAAGCAAGTTTGGAGGAAAATTGATGACTAGGATTGCTATCAAGGAAAAAACCACCATCCTTTGTTTGCAGTTGATTTAGAAATAATTAATTTGGAGTGTCACACATCTGAGCACCTTGTTATTTGGCCCTGACAAGCTTTCCTGCAGACAGCAACTCTGCCCTTTGGGTTATGACACCAGTTGCCCAGGTCAGTTTTTGGGAATAAGAAGCCTGCTTTTACCCAACAAAACAATGCCTCATTTGGTCTGCAGATACCAGTAGAATGACTGGGACAAGACAGAAAATGATAACATCTCTGTCCTTACATGGGACCTATCTCCTTTGAGTCTTTAACACTAAGCTAAGGACACTTACTAACTGCCATGACAGGAAACAACATGCCATGAAGAAACACGAAATGTTGGCACTGAAGGTCCTGGAAGATCTTAGCTCATGCTCACAGAAAAGACACAGATATTCCTCCTCATTTTAGACCATCTTTCATCCTCATCCCTCCTACCCTATATCTGTAACTGTTACAGAGACACCTTTGGTTTCCTCTGGCCTCGACCCTAGCAGCAGCCTCAGTAGTAAAGCAAGCAGGTAAGGGTAAAGCAAACAATGAAGGGAGAACGCACTCACACCCTTTAGAAAAAGAGCAGGCCACACCAGGCAGCAAGGGCTCTGTCCCAGAGGACCTAGGGCTTGTGCTTCTCCTCTCCTGTCATCCCCTCCCTTTGCCAACCCCGGAGTGGGCGTTTCCAGGAAGCCCATTTTACCCAGATTTCAACCTAAGTAGATGTGTAAGATCAGAGTGACCATTGTTACATATTGGGATTTTTTGTGTGTGATTTATTTTGGAGGGACCTATTAGTCTCCTGGAACTAGCCTCTTGTCCAACAACTCAACTCCCTGGAGGTAAGGGGGTGATTTGTGCAAATAAAATGAAGTCTGCTAAGAGGCTGTGCTTGGAGCTCTTACATCATATTAAGTGCATTTAAGCATTATTCGAAGCATGCAAACACAGAGTTTTACTTCAAGCTTAGTGAAAATCATGAAAACTATACTTTATTTTCAAAATTACACTTTCAAGACAATGAGGATGCATGTTATATGTGAGTTGGTTAGCTTTCTCATAGGATCATGTCCCATTTGTCCAAGTTATTATCCAGAACCTGGCCAAGTAGCTGGGCATACAATAGAAAAGTAGCAAATTCTTAATTGTTTCCACATTGTAGCCATTGTCTTACATCATGCTGAAGTCTACAGGTGTAACCTGGCTGCTGAGCTAGTTCCAAATCTTTTAAACTCAAGGACAGAAATGGCTTCAGTGGGTGCAGGGGTCATGTCACATACACAGGGAACCTGACTCTCATCTTCCTGGGAATAGACTTTTCCAGATAGCAAAGCTCTGATGTCTAGTATACAATGCCCTCTGAACTTAGATGCATGGCTCAGCACATCCATGTTTCTCCTGACACTGGTTTTTTTCCCTGTGTCTCTGATCTCCATGGCTAACTTAAAAGGCATGACTTTTTTCACTTTGCCTGAACTCTTCTTTGTCTCTCAAACTCTTGGGCTTTCTTCTGCATTCATATTTAAAATTATTTTATTAATGAGACTAATAACCCCCAAAGGAAACCTGTTTCCCTTTTAAAACCTGGACCTTGTAAGAAAAGACCTTCCTAGTCCCAAGCACCCTTTGCTGACCATGACCCTTCACACCTGTCACATCTATCTTCACACTCTGCTACAAATCTCTCTTCCAGGACTCCATTGCTCTTCCTGGCTGTGCCCACCTCATGAGGAAACTCAGAATTTGTCACTATGGGAACTGAGTACTTAAGATGTGGCAAATCCAATCTGAGATGAATTGTGAACATAAATCACATACCATACTTTCAAGAATAAGGCTTTTAATGAACAATATATCTCATTAATAAATTTACATTGATTGCATGCTCAAACAATATACCATATTAAATAAATATTCTGAACAATAATATGCTAGATTTTAAAATATACTGGATTAAAGAAAAACTATTGTTAAAATTTACTCCTCTGGATTTGCATACCAAGATACAATGGATCCTGATGTTGAATTCTGTCTCTCATTTCAGACATTGTTGAAAATATGCAGTTAACTATGGTTTAAAACTTCCCTCACTCAGTGTGGTTTCTTTGGTATAGGTAAGCACTTTAATATTGTACTGAAAAGTACAAGGTCAGAAATCAGACATGCTTCTATGTCAACCACCTGAACCAAGGCCAAGTCAATTCTGTAGGCACAACCAGCCCAGTTCCCACAGCCCTAAAAATGTTTTTGTTTTTTTTTTTTAATTTAAAAAAATCCTGAATATAACAAACTTGGCCTGGATTATTCTCATCTTTACAGTGATAGTGTCATGAAATATATCTTCAATTGTTCTAGGGAAGGGCATACACAGCAACAAGTCTTGAGACCTTAGGAGAATCAGGATGTAAATGTGCAGCAGAGTGGATTTCAAAGAGTGTTTCAGTCTCTCTGAGGGTCAGTTCATCATCAGTGAGTGAGGATAATTGAAATACTTACATCACTAATGAGGCATATACACAGTTTCTTAGCTCTGGAAAGTGCCCCTTTTCCTAGTCACTCTGAAGGAGCCTGCTTCCTGATCATGTGATCAGTTCTGACCTCCGAAATGTCAGCAACTTTTCTGTGTCATTGCCAGTTGGGTACACTTAATGGCAGGTATTGATCATGGCTGGAAGCATCCCAGGAAAATGTGATACAGTTAAAGCAGTTGAGCATTCCCAGCTAAAACCTGGAATAGCTCTGCCCTGGAGGGCTGCCTTGTGGCCCCAAAAGACATTCCAGAGGCAAGAAACAGGTAGGATTGGGGGTATTTGCTATTCTAGTAGAACTTATGTGGAATTGGTTGATGTAATAAGGCTCCAGTGACTGAGTAAAGTTTTAATTTATATATTATATTAACTATACATATTATATAATATGTTAATAAATATAATTTAATATATACATTAAAAATACATAATAATCATCAGAGGAGGGTATGTGATTGATAATACAGTATAAAATAATAGTTTCTATTCAGTAACTACAGTTCAGTCCAATAGATGGTCACTGATGATCTTGGTGTGATTGATTGTGCTTAAATCTTAACTACTTGGTATGCGGCTGTCTCCCAAATTGAAACATTCACCCCTAAAAAGAGAAGGAAGGCTTTTAAAACTCATAAAGTAAAAGAAACTTCTCTCAGAAAGCTCCAGATTTTCAAGGTTCTAAACACAGTAAGCAATTGCTGAGAAGAGGGGACTCCCCAGCCAGTGAGCTGCTCTCAACTGTCAGGGGAACTCCAGGGATGAAACTTTTGTGAGTTGTCACTCATACAGGGGTGACTTTTCAGAGATGAAGTTGCCATTGGTTATGTCAGCCAGGCTTCTGTAAGTTACCACAATAAACTCATTGATTCACTAAACTAGACTTGGGCAGAAGTCTTTCTTTTGTCTCTGGTGCATGTCCCACCTGGGGTGAATAGGTGTTTGTTCGGGTCTCCCTAGGAAAAGTCACACAACCCTATTGAATTATTGGAGCCCTATGATAATAATTAGCTTTATGTAAGTTCTGGTACTGTGACAAATATCTGTTAAGTCCAGAGTTTTGGCACACAAGTTGCATATTCATACTTATACAAAGCCTTTGGAGCTGCAAGACAACCCTTCAGGGCAGTGCTGCCCCAGGTTTTAGCTTGGCATGCCAGCCTGCTTCAGCTGTATCACATTTTCTTGTCAATACCTCCTACTACTGTGATACTCCAAGGCCAAGACAGAAGAGGTCAGGCATCAACACCTGCCAATAAGTGCTCCCATTTAGAAGTGACACAACAAAGCTACTCTTGAAACATTGTTTCCCACTGTATGGAATGTGTTACCATGGCAGAGATGTCTTGATCACTTAGTGAAGAATGCATGTCAGTCGGCACATGGAGGTAAGCCTGGCTTTGTTCTGATGTAACCTGCAAGTGCCAGTTGGAACTGTTACCTTCTACTTACCATCTAGGCCAAATCCCCTCTCTCATTGCCCTGGCCATGTG
This sequence comes from Onychomys torridus, assembly GCF_903995425.1. Taxonomy (NCBI): domain Eukaryota; kingdom Metazoa; phylum Chordata; class Mammalia; order Rodentia; family Cricetidae; genus Onychomys; species Onychomys torridus. The sequence continues at coordinate 26,797,175 of NC_050451.1, forward strand.
TTCTACTCCACTCTGTCTCTGAGCTTTGCAACTTTCTTGCTTGCCTTGTGATCATGGAATCTTCTCTTACTGTTGGCAAATAGGTTAGTTGCCATGTAGAATCTGAATTATGAAGAACAAAGCAGGAACTCACAGGAATTTCTGTCAGGTGTACCATAGTTGCAATTTAATTAGTTTTTATTTACTGATATATGAGCTTTGGCTCTTCATTGTAAGCAAATGAAGAAGTAATAATGTCCATGGGAAAGAGAGGGAATTGAAAGTAGGGAAGGAAACTTATATTGTAAATATTTGTGTATCAATCTTTAAAGATGAGAGCAGGAGACAGAAACAGGTCAGGCAGACAGTGACAAGGACCTTTAAATTGAGCCATTCTGATTCTCATCTTTGGCCAGAGACATTGATTTATGTCCTGCTGAAGGCTGGACATGCCAGAAAGTGATCTGGCCAGAAGCATTGGTGGTATACACCAGAACTCTCAATCTAGCCACTGTTGCAGAAAGACAAATGGACACTTCGTATGTGGGCCAACCGTACTGACCACCCCTCACCTAGTATTTACATCAGTCCTATAAAAAGCCCCAGGGCAGCAGCACCCCAGTGCCCCCAATGCCTGGGACCTGTTCCTGCTTAGAGCAGCCCTGCTTTTTGTATTCGCTTAAACTCCTTTGTAAACCCATAATAAACTCTTTTCTAAAAGTTTGCCCTCCTTCTTCAAATTTGCAAGGCAAGAACAACCTGGAGCCACAGATTTTGTGGAAGTTTTCTGACTGTGAGCTTCCAACACCTTAACTCCTGAGTTAGTGCTACCTAAGGTTTGAAAGCCTATCACAATCAAGGAACCTGCCTCCCCTGTCCCATTGCATTCATACATATTTACATTATCTGATGTTCATTTGTACATATGAGATTTACTGTATTTAATATATTATAGATACAATGCATGTATATGTGTTACACATATACTGGATAGTTATTGTAATAAAATGTGGTATAGTTCTGAACAGAAGAATTTGAGCAACTCCTCCAGACAGTTCCTTGGTATCTAAGTACCATATAATTAAAGCAAAGGCATATGTAAAAATCTATGTGTCTGTGACTGTCAACAATTACACAGAAAGATCCAAGGACATTGGACTCCTTGAACACAGCCAGTAAGAATGTAACATGTCCTGGCAACTATGGGAAACATCATATTAGCAACTTAAAATTAAACCCTATTTTACTAAATGACCCAGAAAGTCCACTGCTAAGTATCTAGTCCAAGAAATAAAATGTGGAACTCAGGTAGTTTTCTGCCCATGTTTATCAAAGCATTGATCTCACTATCCAAGAAACAAAACAAGCGTGAATGTTCATTGACAGTGATTAATAAACACAACAAAAAGTGTCATATACAGCAGTGGCGTATTATTAAGCATTAAAAACTAGAAAATCCTGCACCTGCTAGATGACATAGATAAACTCTAAAAGCAGTCTTAAGTGAAATAAGGCCATTAAAAAAAAAGACAAATTATATAATTCTATCTCTGTGAAGAACCTGGAGTAGTCAAACTCCCAGACAAGAAATGGAACTAGTAGTTGCTGGGAACTGCCATCTTACAAAATGAACAGAGTTATGGGAATGATTGGCAGTGATGTGATTGGACTTCACACCACTGAACTGTACACAGAAATAGTTGGACCATACGTTTTATGTTATGTATAGATTTGTACCACAATGTTTAAAAAAAGAAAGAAAATCTATTGGTGCTACAAATCAGGTAGAAGCCACCAAGAGGAGTCAGTCCCCTGTGGGAACTTAGCACTCTTTCCTGATGGCAAGAACTGGTCAGCAGCCATGAGGAAAAGGGTGACAGACAGCACCAGCCCCAGTATGGCAGCCAAATAGTTCAGCTGAAAGTTCTCTGATATCTAATTTAACTCCAGTTCCCAAGAATCCAGTGCTTTTCTACTTCGGGGAGAATATTTCATTGTCGTGACTGCTCTGCCTGTGGAGTCTGGGAGCTCTTTCCAGCTTTGCTCCAAAGAGGAGGTACAGATGGCAGCATTTCTTTTCTCTTTGTCTCCAACCTCTGTTAATCCATGTGACTTCCTCTCCAAGATACCCATGTTGTGTGAATCATGCTTCTTCCCAACCCCACTCTTCATTACTATTACCTTTTTCTGTCTGAGATATATGGAGGGCATGTGTTGACATGGGTTCAATTTCCTATGTCACTGCCAGAGCTAAGGGCAGCTCCTGAACCTAGTAAACTGATCTTCTACCTGTGGAGCTGATTAGGAGGCTGGATAAAAGTATAAAAATGCTAAAATAAAAAATGACATGTGGCCAGACTTTAGACTGCTCAGACCAGAAAATAACTCAGGCCCTGTGGGCAAAGATACCACATGTTAATTTCAATCACTCTGTATTTAAAACACCACAAGGGTATTCAGTGTAATGTCAGCTGAGGTGGGGCACAACTAGGAAATATGTCTGTCAATAAGAGACCCATTAAATGTACTACAGGAATATTGAATGGGGGTTGCTGTTAAATGAGCTTGTCTGAATGACACAAAGCTCATGTCAGAATTGGCAGTGAACCAATTGGAAAAAGGAGTAATCTTGCCTACTTTCTGGCTACAATTCTTAATGTTTCCTATACTCCCAGCTCTCACAGCTAGTAAAGATACAAAATGATAGAACCATATGGGTTTGTGTTTCTTGAGGAGTTCAGCATTCTCTACCACATGACCCAGCCATTTCATACATGCTTTCCTAGGGAACTTAAAGCATATGTCCATACAAAGAACTGAGCAAAACATTTGTAGACATTGTAGTTACAATACCACACACTCAAAATAACTCATCAATATTAAGTGAATAAACACTTTCTAATATGGTCTATAAAATGGATATTACTCAGCCATATATACACAACAATGTGGATGAATTAAAAATTAATTACATTTACTTAAAGGAGGCAACTGAAAGATAATAATATGGCTTAATTGCATTTATAGATAACTCTAGAAAATACATGCTGGCCAAAGTGACAGAACTCAAAATAATGATGACCCAGCATTGGTGTCTGAGAAGGTGAGAGTGTAGGAAGCAATACAAGGGGCACAGGACTGTAGGAGTGACAGGTATGTTGTCTTGATAGCAGTGTTTTAAATTCGCTACATATACAAAATTCGCCAAATTTTGTGTGTTAATATGCAGCTTTTTGAATTTCAAATGCCTGTCATGTAGCCATCTCCCCTGGGTTAGACATGAGTACCACCACCATCTTGAAGCAGAGAAGCCATCATCACCTGCAAGAGACTTTTGGGAAATCCAGCCTAAAAACATTCTGCTGTGAACAGAGTGGGTCATTTATAAGCTCTAGAGGGCATGGGGCCCTCTAGAGGTCACCATAGTGCCACTTCCCTCACCAGGGTTATATAATTGGCAAGCAGTGTACTGGGGTAAGATTCTTCAGCCATGTTCATTGTCAAGGACGTCCCAGATGCTGCCCATGAGTCACTTGTGCTTCTACAAGTACTCCAGTGAACTCATGAGCTCATCAAGTCGGACTTTTTACATCTGCTGGTGCTGATGACTTCTCCATCTGTGGTAAAGATGCTTCTTTAAACCTCCCTAGGAAACATCATGCACTAAGCTTGAGTTACTTTCTAGTGGTTGTCTTAGTCACTGTTCTATTACTGTGAAGAGACGCCATGATCAAGGCAGCTCTTATAAAAGAAAGCATTTAACTAGGGGATTATTTACAGTTTTAGAGGCTTAGCCCATTATTATCATGGTGGCAGAAACATGGTGGCAAGGAGCATGGAGGCAGGCATGGTGCTGGAGAAGTAGCCGAGAGCTGCATCCTAATCTCAAGCAAAGAGATTCAGGGCCTGGTGTGGGCTTTTGAAACCTCAAAGCCCTCTCCTCAGTGACATACTTCCTCCAACAAGGCTATACCTCCTAATCCTTTTCAAATAGTGCTGCTCACTGATGGCTAAGCATTCAAATATGTAAGCCTATGGGGACCAATCTTGTTCAAACCACCCCCAAACAGGTTGTTGTATTTGGCTTTCTCTGTAGTGATAAGCACTGTATTCTCAATATGATCCTCCAGTATATTATCAGTAGGCAAGTTCCCAGATACTTAACTATTGGTTGCAACCCCATTCAGCATTGTGCAATTGGATGTGATAGCCTATGAAATGTTTGCAAGGTGAAAAGGTTTCTGAATGCACAAAGCCCAACAATTAAATGAAATCAAATAGTAATGAATCTAAAGCCATTCTGGTGGCACTTGCTTGCATGTCATGCAACTTCACTACTGCCTTGTTTCTGAATACAGGATATGCACACTCTGTGATGCACATAATATCACAGAACATCAAGCCAAAGAACACAACCTGAAACTCATCAGCTCAGATTTGAGACTATTGCATTCAATGAACTGCATCATTTTTTTTTGCAGTAAATATTCTCCATCAATAGAAACATAATGGTTTTCATAAAGTAGAGATTTTGTTTTGGGTTTTGTTTTGAGGTTATAATACAATTACATCATTTTCCAATTCTCTTTCCTCCCTCTAAACCCTCCCATGAATACTTCTGCCAACGTGATCTCTTTCAAATTCATGGTCTCTTTTTCTTTAATTGTTGTTGTTGTTGTTGTTGTTGTTGTTGTTGTTGTTGGTGGTGGTGGTGGTGGTGGTGGTGTGTGTATGTGTGTATTCCTAAATACATAAATACAACCTGTTCAGTCTATATAGTATGACTTGTATGTACATGCTTTCAAGGCTTACCGTTTGGTATTGGAGAGCCAATTGGTGTGTTCTTCCTAGGGAAGACTACTTCTCCAACTCTAAGCAGTCCTTAGTTTCCTGTAATTCTTTGTCTAGGGTTGAGGCCTCATGAACTTTCCTCCTTCCATGTAAACATCTCTATTGGTGTAGTCCTTGTTCAGGTATTATTTACATAGTCATACTGATGAGACTTCATGAGTGTAGCTTCTGATGTTATTAGGAGACACAATCTCACAGTAAATTTCCTGTTCCTCTGGCTCTTACAGTCTTCCTGCTCCTCTTTAAACGTCACTTTTTCAAAATCTGGTGCCGACAATACAGAAAACAGTATGGAGACTTCTCAAAAGACCAAAATTAGAGTTCCACATGACCAATTTATACCTGAAGAACTCCAAGTAACCATATCACAGAAATATGTGGGGATCTGTGTTTACTACCGCCTTACTCACACAACTATTAATATTTTCCTATCACCATTCATCATGTAAGTATCAAATTAATATGCCTTTGGATTGGATTGTGTTCAGATGCTTGATTTCAAAAACTGCTGTTTGATGCTGTTTGATGAGTGAGTCCATTTCACTCAATCAGAATGGCTGTCAACAAGAAAGGAAATAACAATGAATTCTGCCAAGATGTGGAAGTAAGATAAGATAAGAAGCACCCTGATCACTGCTGGTGAGAATGTAAACTTATGTGGCCACTAGGAAAATCAAAATATTCTTTAGTAAACTGAAAATTTAACTATTATGTGACTTAGATGTACCACTCTGGGATACATGTTCTCCAGCAACACATCTTGGGTATGTGCATGTCAGCACTGTGTGCAACAGCCAGGAAATGTAACAAACCTAGATTTCCATGAACAATAAATGTATAAGGCAAATATGGTGCATATATACAATGGAATATTGGATAGCTATAAAGAAAATGAAATCATGGCATTTACAGGAAATGAATGTAACTATACATCATTATGTTAAACAAAATTAACTAGACTCATAAAATACTAGACATTCACTCTTACATGGAGAAACTAGATTTAAAATTATATGTGTGTGCATATATATGTATGTGTATGTATATATATTTGTATATGTGGAGGAGATCATGAAGCTAAAAGGGGATCAGGAGAAGGGAGGAAAGGTTCTTAAGGGAGGTGTGGAAAAGGAAATAAAATACATGATAAAAAAGCAGAAGGAGAGGGCTGGGGAGATGGCTCAGTGGAAAAGCACTTACTACATAAGTGTGAGGATTTGCATTGATTCCCAGAACCCATGTAAAGCCTGATGTAACCATGCCCATCAGTAATCCCAGCACTCCTGTAACAAGATGAGAGGCAGAGACCTGAGGTCTCAGTAAGTTCACAAACCATCTAGTCTGGTGTACATGGTAGTGAGCAACAAGTGGTCCTATCTCAAATGAACTGGAACTCAGGAATGATACCCTGAGTTGTGCTTTGACCTCCACATATGTGCTGTGGCATGCACATGTCTACATAAAACACATAAACATGCACACATACACATCATAATCATATACACATATGCATAAATAAAGATAACATGGGAAATTTAAAAAACAACAAATGAGAGATTAACTCAGGTAAGGAAGGGAATCAGCCAGAAGAAAAAGAGGCACAAGGGAGAGGACCCAATAAAGAAAAGGTATAGGAATACATGTATGAAGAGACCATCATGGAAACAATCATTCTATATGCTAACCTAAAAACTAATCAAAAGTAAAACTTTAAAAAATGGGCGTTTGAGTTGCTGAATTGAGTTTCATTTAAAAAAAAATTGTTCAATGAATTTTGGCTTGGGATTAGAACATCATTCTAAAATGGTCCCAAATTATACTTCTGCCATTTTGTACTTCTATTTATATGGGACTGCATTCTCACCACTGATGATTATAAGCCAAAATATTGATCAAATTTGCAGAACATTAAAGATGCTCTATGTCCTAAAGTATCATTTTGCCAAGGTTTAAAACTTCCTGAAAAATAAATAAGCATACCCATCTCATTAGTATGCAAATATACCTTAATCCTTAACAAATGGTAAAATATTATATATACAAACATGTTTTCATTACATTTATGTATTTATTGGTTGGTTGACTGATTGGTTGAATTCATGTGTATATATATATGTGTGTGTGTGTGTGTGTGTGTGTGTGTGTATGTGTGTGTGTGTGTGTGCACATGCTATAGTGTATATATTAAAGTCAGAGGACAACTCTTAGGAATTGGTTCTCTCCCTCCAAGGACACCCAAGATTGTCCCCAGGATCAAACATAAGCCATTAGGCTTGATGCCTAGTGCCATTCCCCTCTGAGGTGTCATGCTTTGTACTCACTACAGAGCTCATTCTGCACTTGAACTCTAGTCTTCCTGTTTTCACCTCCCAAGTGCTGGAATTATAGATATGTGTCATCAAGTCCATCTCAAAGATTATTCTTAAATAATTGTCTTTGTTATCAACAAATGCTTGATTCATATACCTACTTTATATGTCATCATGTTTGGGGTTACATAAAATTTATCAGACAAAGGTGTTGTGAATGGAAGAGTAATAATAAGCAGCTCCACTCTAGTCCATCCATGGTAAACTCCAGGGAGATAACTCAGATTGTCCCATTTGGGATATCATCTTCAAGCCTTGATGTAATGAGTCCATCATTACAGTCAGGGAAGAGGGGCAGACCATAAGCTCTTGAGATCCGGGCTTGCACATTCACTATTACACTGGCCAAAAAACAACAGACTATTTTGAATTCAAGGGATGAGGAAAGAGATTGTATCTCTAGCTGGGAGTGAGTTCACAATCATTTCCAAGGATGTGAATACAGCAAAGTGTATTGAAGCAGGGTCATTTTACAATTATTCTTCCATACCCATTCAGGAACAGGCATGGCTACACACTCAACATAGTAAGTATTTTATCTGACAAAATCAAATAGGTGGAATCCCAGTTTTGGAGAAAATAAGACTAGCCTAGAGGAAAGAAAAGTTAAAAATTTTAAAGCCTATAGCCCAGCAGTTGCAGGGCTGGGATTCAGGCCTCACTCAGCCTAATTTCCAAGCATCTGCTCTCAGTGGCTGTGCATCATTCTCTCTGATGCTAAAATGCTCTAGGAATCCAATACCACTTCAGAAAAGGTGCCAGAAATTGTTTTGCAGATGGAAAGAGCAGGTGAGTGGGGAAGGGGACAGACTTTCTCTAGTCTATGAATCAAGCTTTATCCTGGCCATTAGAGTTCAGTTTAGAAATAAAATCTCTCAAACAGTATGAATACCAATCTCAAACAAGAAAATCTTGTCTGAATATCTAAAGATTGTGTGTTAAACTCATGAAGGCATTTCACAGGGCATGAATAGGATTGTCCTGTTGGAGAAATTCATTAAAACTATTTGACCTATTAGAGGTTGATTATTATCATTATCTCCCTGATTATATCTGCTTGAATAGGTGATTCCAGATTGTTAATGGAATGTGGTTTTAGGGTTCACATGGAAGTCAATGACTTCGAAATCAGACTGTATTTCTCCATAGAAAAAATACAACAAATGCTTCCAGGGTGGCCTATTAAAGTCCATTTAATACATAATGGCTGAAGTACAGTACAAAAAAGAAAAGAGCACTTCCCTGCAGTTTTAAAAATAAAACATTTAATAAAATGCCAGGCAAGTTTTAATTCAGAAGTCCATGAGTTGAGTTCACTCTCTACCTACAATTCAAAAGTAGAACAGAATGATATAAAAATCCATTTTCCAACAGATATGAATGTTTTCACCTGCCTTACAAGGCAGAATAAACTGTAGTTACATTTAGTTTTAAATAATTAATTTCATCTCATATTTAAAGAGAGTTATATAAACCTGTTCATTTTTTAATAACCAAAATATTTCTAAAGGCAAAATAGTTTCATTTTTATACTTAGTACAAATGGGCTGTCATATGAAAATTTCATGGACTAGATAGATGACTTAAATAACAAAAATTCATTGCCTCATATTTCTGGAAGCTAGAATGGTTAAGATTAATATGGTCCCACAATTTGGTTCCTGATGAGAACTCTCTTCCAGGCTTTTAGATAAAGAAGGAAGAGGAGGAGGGAAAAAGATGGAGGGCTGAGAAAAAGGTATCTGTGTGTCCACATGCATGTGGAGACCAGAGATTAACCTTGGGTGTTGTTTTATGATAGGGTTTCTCACCGGCCTGTAACTCACTAAATAGGCTAGGCTTGGCTTGCGATCAAGCCACAATATCTACCTATATTTATCTAGAATTACAAGCACATTCCACCAGACCCAAATTTTTCACATGTCCATGGGATTGCCTGGGTCCTTACACTTACACAGCAAACACTTTACCAACTGGCTTGATATTTCCACAGACATAAGGAATTTCTTCTTGTATAGCCAAATTTCTGCTGAATTAGAACTCATCCTTGATAATCCCATGTAACATTAAGTACCTCCTAAAAGTACTGTCCCAACACACTCACGTTATGCGGTAAAGCATCAACATATGATGGGAGAAGAGTATGTAATTCAGGCCACATTTCAAAACTTGAAAATAAAAATCAGCTCAAAATCTTGAATAAATTGCTCAAAAATTTTCTAATGTAATTCTGTCTCACTCTCTGGTATAAGTAGATGTTGTTGGATGGACTGTAAGTAGAGACATGATTGGCCACTTTTGAGATTGTGTGACATGTGATCTATGAAGGCTAATCTTAATTGTCAACTTGAAGCCCAGGCCAGCCTCTAGCACACCTGTGAGGGGTTACCTAGCAAGGGCAGCCTCTGAGAATGTCCATAAGGCATTACCTGAGGTAGGAGGACCTGTCTTAACGGTGTCTGGGGCCATTCTGGACATCATAGACTGTCTGAAATGGAAAGGGCAATCTAAATGCTAGCATGCCTGCATTAATCTGTTGCCCTATGCTCTTGACCAGTTCTCTCAAGCTCCAGCCACTGAAATTTCCCTACCACAATGTTCTGTAATCTGGAACTGTGAGTTGAATAAACTCTTTTGCCCTTAAGTTATCTTTTTCCAAGTGTTTTGCCACAGCAGCAACACGAAGCTAAGACACCTTCCCTCTCATTTCAGTCTGATCCCTATGACCTCCTTCCTGTCCTCCAAACACAGTAGGTACAAAGACTCTGCTTTCCATTGCATCTCATTTAATACACTAAACATGTTACTCCTGCTACCCTCCTTGCTTTCCATCATTATTCCTTGTTTAATCATCACCTTATAGCTTTACCTGATTAACCACAAGACATAGCTCACTTGTTATTTCTTTGTCATCTCATCACCTCTACTGACATGTTAAATCCATGACAGCAGGGATTTATCTTTTTGTTCTGCCCATGAGAATTCATACTTCAGGGCTACAAACCCTGTAAATGTTAGGTAAGCAATACCCTAAGTTGTTTCACAATCTCTGTATCTCCCCATGTGTTCTTTGACTGATGTGTTTTTATTTGACTGTCTCTTTTAAGTCTTCTTCAATAAATAGAATAGATCTTCTTCTGTATGGGCCAAGATTGATCTGAAGATAACTAGGTCCTCAGAATTGCATGTATAAAATTCATTGTTCTGACATTTGGCAAGCAGCCTTTCCAGTAGTCCTTGGTTTCCCAGTCATTCCTGTAAAATTCATGTTTCCTGTGTTTCCATTGAGGGGCATAAATCCAGCTAAGGCTGCTCTCTAATCAGCACTCATCTGAATTGTTCAACTGGGTAATCTTTTATCACCCAGTAAAATCATATCTGCTGCCAATGACATATTCATTCATGGATAACCAGGATTGTATTATTTAAAACCTAAAGTTATATCTATTAAGAAAAAGATCTAGTTCAGTGATTATGATCATTTGATGTCATTGAATTAAGTTTTACTACTTCTTTAAATATGCTTTTTATCAATTTAGGCTTTAAAAAAACACTATCCTTGTCAAAAATGAATCTATTTTATTGCTTCCAAGTAGTTCTTAGAACAGTGCTTGACTTTTGTTGGTGCAATTTCTGTCACGCAGCACTGCTCATGTGTTGCTGCCTTGAAATTCATTCACTGTGACTCTCAATCACCTGGATCTGCTCAAACAGGCTCTGTGGTCTCCACGAAGGCTACTAATGATGTTAAATTGATAAATGGGTTTTCATGACTTGTAATATCAGAGGCAGAGTGTGAAATCAAATTTCCTTTTAACCTAGCTGAAAGCTGAAGAAAACTGTTCTGTTCTGCCTACGTTTTCATAGCACTACTAGTATTTTATGGGTTTCTCATTTTTCATCAGTCCATCCCTTTCAAATGTACATTACTTATAATGCAACTGATAGGGTTTCTGTACCCCAATAATAGGTTTCTCCACTGTTGAAGTAAGCCAAATCAAGCTGAATTAAAATGTGAAACACCAGGTTGTTTATTTGGGCAAAGCACTCCTGGGTGACCCTCTATCCCCAGGAGATTGAGGAGGGGGAAGGCAGCAGGAGAAAAATCACATGGCTGACATTAAAAAGGGGGTTTTATGATGTGTCCTCCACAAGTTGGGTTTGTGCCCAATTAGAACACTTTGGGTGGGGACTTGGGGACCTGACAACTTCAGGGCAGGAATACCACAACTGCCAGGAATGTGGACCTGGACTTTTTGGTACTTTTTCTGAGAGGGTGGGCTTCTGAGGATAGAGAAATGGGGCTGAGCTGGAGATTGCAGCCAAACAGCAACCATAGTTGAACATATTCTCTAGCCTGCTCCTTTGTAGAGTTTACCTGAGCTCTGAAATGCCCAACTCCAAATCTGAGTATCACAGGGATACTTGTACATTGGACAAAGTTCTGTCATTTGTTGGGAGCTGGATATGAATGGAGAGTATTATATTGAGCAAATTAAGCCAGTTTCTGAAAACAAATGCTATATGTTTTCTTTCTTTTGTGGTTCTTAGATTTTATATAAGTGGATAAAATCATGAATGTTTATGTGACACTGAAGTAGAAGTGAAACTGTCTGGGAAAACAGGAAACTAACAGGCATGGGAGAGTAAGAAAGGAAAAGGTAGGAAAAGGGGAATGTGCTCAACATACAATGAATGCTCATGTGAAAATATCCTATAACACACTAACTTATATGTGAAAAAATTTAAAACCCTTTTCAAATTAAGTCAGAGCATTACAATTCAGTCTTTGATAATTATTTAAGACAGATTTTTAAAAACATGGATATGGTACTGAATGGCAATATCAAAAGCCTATGAAATAGGAATCATATGTATTGTCTACCATAGGGTCAGCCTTACATGCAATACAAGTAAGAACAACACACAGACTCTGGCTTGGGGAAATGAGTACTTTGTCTAGCTCCAGGGTCAATGGAAGACCCTGTCTCAAAGGAATATGGCTGAGTATAGCAGAGAGGGACATTTGATGTCCTCCTCTGGTCTCTATGTGTCTACAAATGCATGCACACCCACACAGACATATGCATACTGTGAGAGCCAAAATTATACTGTAAGTTTGAATTACAATGCCTAAGAGATCCATAGACAAAAATGACTCTGATGTGCAAACCCAAGGACAGATAGGTCCTGAAATGCTGGAGGCTATTGTTTATGGGTGATAATAAGCCACATGTTTTCACTCCGCTAAACAAGTTTGTTTGACCCATCTGCACTGGATGTGCTTGATCACATGTGGGTGGGAGGTTCACAGGCAGGAAATACATCAGGATGCACCCTGATTGGATGTAGGCTGGAGGTATATATGGTTGTATGCTTGGGCCTGGTGGGAAATACTTGAGCTGCTGCAACCATGCAATTTTTTTCTAGGAAACCAGAAATGGACCTGGCCAGAGACTACCCACCTGCCCAGTATTTAATTAAAACTTGCTTCAAATTTGGCTTAAATTATGATAGTGGTCTTATTCTCAACCAGTGGGATTAACAGTATATCACAGGGAAAGATAGATAGATAGATAGATAGATAGATAGATAGATAGATAGATAGATAGAAAGGAGAAAAATAGCAAACAATAATAAGTATCATAAGAAGCATTATATTGATGCTTATAAACAGCACAATTTGGGAAAATGTTTCCCAGAAACATTTATTCCAATTCTAGGTGCACAATAAAGCATAAAGTATAACTATATAGAAACTATTTATAAAGTATGTGTGACCATGAGGGTGGATTCAATAGCTAAAAGGCCTAGAATCTAATATGGTCTCTGACTGAGATAGCACAGAAGTCAACAGACCATAAAGTACACATGGTATCTCCTGTAGCTTGAATCCTAATTGGTCTTAATATTAAAAGCCCAGAGCCAGATATCAGGGTAAATGCTGAAAGATCAGTAAAGGAGAGCAGCCAGCCACTAGAGTTCTTACTCTCCTGAATCCTCAACCAAAATGGCCAAGCTCCTGTCTCCACCCCACCTTATCACTTCCTCACTCCACCCAGTCATATCACTTCCTATTTCCTCCTCCCAAGTGCTGGGATTAAAGGTGTATGTAACCACTGCCTGGCCTCTAGTGGCTAGCTCTGCACTCTAATCTCCAGGCAAGCTTTATTTGTTTAAAGTATAAACAAAATATCACCACAATCTCCCCTAAGGAAGGCTAGCTCGCTAGGGAGGGAAGAAACTGGGATAATCATTCTGAGGAATTTGGTGAAATCTGCCTCTATAGCAAATGGTGCATGAGATATCCTTCCACAGGTAGTAAAAAGGTCACTAAGTCCTTAACAAAATTCACTTCCAGTTTTCTGGGTGGAAAAACAGGCATTTTATCTCCTCCATTGAAAATAGGTCCCTGTGCTTAATATTCCTGGTTTTCCTAGTGATTTGTGGGCACAAGGACTTTTGTGCCCCCAACATTTTCCCTTACTGTTCAGGATGTGAAGTGTGGTGGTTTCTGTTCAACTAGATATGATTTTCAACTTTCTGAGGAACCCTCTGTATTGAGGTCCATAGTGAATGTACAAGTGCATTTCTACCAGCAATAAATGGTTGTTCCTCTTGCTCCATATCTTTGCCAGCATGAGCTGTCACTTGAGTTTTTTATCTTAACCATTCTGACAAGTGTAAGGTAGAATCTCAAACTAGCTTTGATCTGCATTTCTCTGATGGCTAAGGATGTTGAACATTTCTTCAAGTGTTTCTCAGCCATTAAGATTCTTCTATTGAGAATTCCATATTTGAATCTGTACCCCATATTAAAATTGGATTATTTGGATTTTTAGTATCTAGTTTCTTCAGTTCTTTATATATTTTAGATATTAGCTCTCTATCAGATGTGTGGTTACTAAAAATATTTTCCGAGGCTGTAGTCTGCTTCTTTGTTCTATTGACAGTTTCCTTTGCCTTACAGAAGCTTTTCAGTTTCATGAGGTCTCATTTATTGTTGCTCTTATTGCCTATGAAATTTGTGTTCTGTTCAGGAACTTGTCTTCTGTGCCAATGCATTCAAGGTTATTCCTCACTTTCTCTTTCAAGGTTCAGTGTGTTTGGTTTTATATTGAAATCTTTGGCCCACTTGGACTTGAGTTTTTGCAGGACAATAAATATGGATCTATTTGCATTTTTGTCCATGCAGACATCCAGTTTGACCAGCACCATTTGTTGAAGATGTCTTTTTATCCAGTGTGTATTTCCAGCCTCTTAATAAAAAATCATATGTCTATAGATGTGTGGATTGACATCTGGGTCTTCAATTTGATTCCATTGTTCAAAGTGTTCGTTTTGTGCCAATATCATGAGTTTTTATTACTGTAGTCCTGTAGTACAATTTGTAATCAGGGATGATGATGCCTCCAGTAGTTTCTTTATTGTTCAGGATTGTTATAGCTATCCTGAGTTTTTCATTTGTTTGCTTGTTTTTCCATATGAAGTTGAGAATCATTATTTCAAGGTTTGTCAAAAATTGAGTTAAAATTTTGATGCAGATTGTGTTGAATCTGTAGACTGCTTTTGGTAGGATGGCCATTTTTACTATGTTAATCCTACAGATCCATGAGCATGGGAGAGCTTTCTGTCTTCTGGTATCTTTCTCAATTTCTTTCAACAAAAACTTGAAGTTTTTATCATACAGGTCTTTCACTTTCTTGGTTAGAGTTACTCCAAGATATTTTACATTATTTGAGGCTATTGTTATGGGTGTTGTTTCCCTGGTTTCTCTCTCAGACTGTTATTTATATAGGGGGGTTAATGATTTTTTTGAGTTAATTTTGTATCCAGCCACTTTACTGAAAGTGTTTATAAGCTGTAGTAATTCCCTGGAATATTTAATGTCCCTTATATATAGTATCATATCATCTACAAATAACAAACACTTTGGCTTCTTCCTTTCTAATTTGTATCCCATTGGTCTCCTTAAGTTGTTTTATTGCTCTAGCTAAAGCTTCAAGTACTATATTGAGAAGATATGGAGAGAATGGACAACCTTATCTTGTTACTAATTTTGAAGGAATTGCTTTGAGTTTATCTCCATTTAATTTCATGTAGGCCATAGGGTTGCTGTAAATTACCTTTATTGTGTTTAGGTTTGCCCCTTGCATACCTAATCTCTCCAGGACTTACTTTTATCATGACAGGGTTATGGCTATTGTTAAACACATTTTCTGCATCTAATGAGATGACCATATGGTTTTTTCTTTCAGTTTATTTATATGGTAGATTACATTTACTGATTTTCATTTGTTGAACCATCCCTCCATCTTTGGGGTGAAGCCTACTTGATCATGGTGGATGGTCTTTTTGATATGTTCTTGAGTTCAGTTTGAGAATATTTTATTGAATTTTTTAAAATCTATGTTCATAAAGGTAATTGGTCTGTAATTTTCTTTCTTTGTTGAGTCTTTAAATGGTTTAAGTATCAGGGTAACTGTGGCCTCATAAGATAAATTTGGCAATGTTCCTTCTGTTTATATCTTGTGGAATAATTTGAGGAGTGTTAGCATTAACTTCTCTTTGAAAGTCTGGTAGAATTCTGCACTAAAATCATCTAGCCCTGGACTTTTTTTTTTTTTAATTGGGAGACCTTTAATGACTGCTCCTATTTCACTAGGGGTAATAGATCTATTTAAATTGTTTATCTTATCTTGATTTAACATTGGTTAGTGGTACCTATAAATTATCCATTTGTATTAGATTTTCCAATTTGGTGAAGTACAGGTTTTTAGAGTATGTATTCAAAGTTCTCTGAATTTCCTCAGTATTGTTATATCCCCCTTTTCATTTCTGATTTTTTAAATTTGGATATCTTTTCTCTGTATTTTAGTTAGACTGGATAGTCTATCTTGTTGATTTTCTAAAAGAACCAACTCTTAGTTTCATCAGTTCTTTGTATTGTTCCCTTTGATTCTACCTTATTGATTTCAGACATTAGTTTTATTATTTCTCATTGAGTGTGCTTGTTTCTTTTTGATTTCAGGTTTTCAGGTGTGCTGTTAAGTAACTAGTATGAGATCTCTCAAATTTTTATTGCAGGCACTTAGTGCTATGAACTTTCCTCTTAGCACCACTTTCACATGTCCTATAAGTTTGGATATGTCTTCTATTCATTTTAGAATAGTTAAATTTTAGAAAGTCTTGAATTTATTTGTTTATTTCTGTCTTGACCCATTTTTAATTCAGTAGAGAGTTGTCCAATTTCCATGAGTTTGTAAGCTTTCTGTTGTTACTCTTGTTGATATCCATCTTTAACCCATAGTGGTCCTGATAAGATGCAGGGAGTTATTTCAATTTCCTTGTATCTAAGACTCACTTTGTGCCCTAGTATATGTTCAATGTGGTCAATGTGGTGGTTTGAATAGGAATAGGAATAGGCCCCATAGACTCATGTGTTTGAGTGCTTGGCCCATAGGGAATGGCACTATTAGGAGGTATGACCTTGTTAGAGTAGGTGTGGCCTTATTGGAGTAGGTGTGGCTGGCGCCCAACATGGGACATCATCTTTGGAATATAGGCTTAATGTTTCTGACAGAATCATTTGTGAAGCAGGATATATACAAGGTACAGATCGACCTCATATTCAGTGTGAGTATTCCATGTGCCAGATGAACTTGAATTCCACCAGTGTCCTGTCATGATTCAAGATTTTATATTCTGGAAATGGCTGATGGTTTTGGAATTTGGCTGCCTATTCTTCTCAGCTTGTGGATGGCTTCATCTCAGCATCCCATTCTTCTCCACATCCCATTCTTCTCGGCTTGTGGGTGGCTTCATCTTCTTTATTAAATGCCAGTCTACCATTGAGAGGTTAGACTCTATCAGCCTAGTTACTCTTTCAAGAATAACTGTTTCAGATGGATGGTGGTGGCACATGACTTTAATCCTAACACTTGGGAGGCAGAGCTAGGCGGATCTCTGTGTGTTTGAGGCCAGCCTGGTTTACAAAGTGAGATCCAGGACAGGCACCAAAACACCACAGAGAATCCCTGTCTCAAAAAACAAACAAACAATCAAATAAAAAAGAATAACTGTTTCAGCTACTGTTCCACTGCACAATAGAAGCCAATCGGTCTACTGCCTGTTCAGCTGTCTTCAAAGAAAGGGAAACTGTACTTTTTCTGAATCGCAAAG
Source organism: Onychomys torridus (assembly GCF_903995425.1). Lineage (NCBI taxonomy): Eukaryota > Metazoa > Chordata > Mammalia > Rodentia > Cricetidae > Onychomys > Onychomys torridus. The sequence continues at coordinate 26,814,556 of NC_050451.1, forward strand.
CACTTCAGCGATGCTACCATATTGTCTGGGCCTCAAAAGACACCTGTTGCCAAAGCTGAAACTACACTTGTCTTGGCAGGGATTGGTAGTCCTTTGTTTTGTGTCCTGTTTGTCCATTTTGAATAGCATACTGTCAGCAGTCAATGCAAGGGCACTTTGTTGCCCAGTGGTTAACTTTTGCTACAATAAAAGTTAACTCCATATGTAGTTTCTTCAATGCCCATATCTTTTCTGAAGTAGATTGGTACTGCCAGGAACTGACATATCTCATAGTCATAAAAAAAGAAAAAAATTCTAAGATATTAAAACATTTTAAATGCCATATTCTATAGATCTCTGAAGGCTTTGAAGATGACCTATTTAAAATATATCTCTGTTTGACCTTGAAAACATACCTAATATGAAAATTTGTAATGTCTAACTACCCTAATTTCTTTATATCCTAATAGTTGGTAATAATAACATTCAAGGATTAGCAAATTACATTACGTTGTTAAGTGAACTGTATATGTACAATATCCTGAAAAAGATTTATATATATAATTTGTATACAATATATAAAAATCCAATCCAATGTAAAGTATTTAAAAATAGTAGTTGTCTTTTAAAAGTAGATTCAATAATCTATGTTTTATCTATATCCTCTTTCTTCTTTTTTCCAAACAAGAACCTTAAATCTAATCTCCTTTGTTTAGCCCTTTTCTTAATCATTAACAGCAACAACTTGTAACCAACCCTCCCAAACAATGACAACTATCCCAAACCCAAAACCCATTGAAAGACCAAAAACCACCTACCCCACTCCACCTCTTGGGAATGTGGGCTCTGTGTCCTTAAAATTGCTTCCTGCTGTTTGTGGGTGAAGGCATCTTTAGGGGATCCTGAAAAGAATTTTTTTTTGGTTAATTGTCAAGTTCCAGTAGAGGTAGCTATATCATTTTTTTGTCCTGACTCTGCATAATGCCAAAGTGCAGGGCTTGTCTCAAGTCCTTATTCAAGTACTCTGTGAAGCTGGATCATCTGAGCTAGCCATCTCGAAATTATTTTGAGCAGTTTGTAGTCCAAAGCTGATCTTTGGGTGATTTTTGTCAGCTTAGTGGTATTATTATTGTCCAGGTAGAATCATTGTTGTGGGGTCCCCTCATGTTTTTGGAGACATCAAATTGCTATAGGAGTGGTCATGATTCCCTGGAGAAAAATGATAGAGACTAAAACACAAAAATATGTATAGGCAGCTAAATGAAGCCTTTTTTTCTTGAATTAATTAGTACCCTATATTACCATTAGTATCATGACAAAAGTTTTATATATATATATATATTATAAATTTTGATATAAAATTCATACCTTAAGAAAAGTTTAAAGAATCAAAATAGAACCAAAGAATTGTGAGATTAGTGGCAGTACAATATTCCCTTAATTTTTTTCATTTTCTTCTGTCCCATATCAGAACATGGCTCTTTCTTCTAACATCATAGAGATTTTGCATTTTCCTTTTAACAACATGCTTGGGTTTTGAGAAGGAAAGAGCCATTCTCCAACTCCAAAGCCAGCTTTAATTTTTAACTGAACTGGGACTACAAAAAGACCATTTGTGTTAAGTGTCTTTAGGGAAGAGCAGAACTAAACATTTAGGAAGACTTATGAAATTTTATATGTGATATATCAATAGGTCAATTTACTCTTTTTCTTGGGACATGTTTTCTGGATGATTTGTTCTTTTTCTTCAGATGTTTCATTTGTGCGGTTTTCTTCAGATTCCTTAGCCTTCATTCACCTGAAAGACAAAAACAAAAACCCTTACCCAAGCCTAACTTCAGGGAGTTTCCATTTAAGCAAGTTATATCTGATTAAATGAAAAGTATTTGATAGTGGTATAAATTAGTTTAAATCAGATGGTCATGCTGGTTAATGAACTATCACCTCTTCTAATTAAGAGGTCTCTCTTATTCAAATCGAATCTTTATCAATTTTGATGGTGTCCACAGCTTATCTTCTCTTATAGAAACAAAAACAAAACCTTGTCCCCAAATTAACACATATCCTGGTTTCCATTTTGACGTCAGCGTATCTTTAAGGTATATAAGCTGATTTAATTCTGTAGTTTTTTTCTATTATCCAATGTCTCTCTGCAGCTGTTGTTCCCTTCTCATTAGCACTGAGAAAATTCAAAGTTAATAGACTATTATGTAATCTATTTCTGGGGGTTTTTGTTACCACTTTATGTTTATTTTAGCATATTCTTTAGAGTTTGATTTGATCTTTCTGTGACTGCTTAGCCTGTAGGATTATATGGTATAACTGTAATATGTTTTATATTGTAATAAGCAAAAAAAAAAAAATTGTTTCCTTTTACCAGAGACATATTCTGGAGCATTGTCAGTTTCAATTTGTGCAGGTATACCCATGATGGCCATGACTTCTAGCAAATGTGTGATTACAGAATCAGCTTTTTCAGAACTCAAAGCAGTTGCCCATTGAAATCATGACTAAGTATCACTTGTGTGGTGTACATATTTCAGTTTTCCAATTCTGCAAAATGAAACACATTCATCTGCCAAATTTCAATCCTCTGAGTATCTGTTGGGTTACATCCTGCTGGAAATGGAGTCTGATTGTAAAATGAACAAGTAGGACATTTCCTTACAATTTCCTTGGCTTGTTGCCATGTTATGTAAAAATCCTTTTTTAAACGTTTACAATTGAGATGGTGTTCTTTTTTTATGGAATTCTGAGGCTTGCAGCATATTTCCTATCAATAATTTATCAATTTCATCATTACACTGTGCTAGAGGGCCTGGCAGACACATATGGGGTTGGATGTGAGTTATATATAAGTGATGCTTCTTATTCTTGATTATATCTTGTAATTGAATAGTGAAGTTAATTCTGACACATCAGGGATAAATTCTGAAGAACCACTATGTAATACTGAAATATGCTTTCAGTATATTAAGAGTCAGTAACTATGTTGAAAGGTTCTGAAAAATCCATTAATACCAACAGAATAGCATATAATTCAGATGTTTGAACTGAATTATAATGACTTTGAACCACTTTACTTAAATTTTCTGACTTGTAACCTGCTTTTCCTTGTTTATTTGCATCTGTATAAAGTGTCTGAGTACAAGCTCCAGATATGAGTATTTCACATACAATGTGAGGCAAAATCCAATCAGCTCTCTTTATAAGTTTAATTCTATCACTTTTGGCATATTTACTGTTAATCTCTCCCAAAAAATTACTGCAAGGTCTTTACCAAGTTTCACTTTCTGCCCATAAGTTTTCAATATCCTCCTTAGTTAAAGGTACTATAATTTCTGCTGGGTCTGTTTCTGCTAATTGATGAAGTCTGAATTTTCCTTTTAAAATCAAACCAGAGATATTTTCCACATAAGTTTTTAATTTATTACTCTGTTTATTTGGCAGAAATATTTACTCCAATATAGTATCTTCCCTCTGCATTAAAATTCCTGTAGGAGAATGCCTAGAGTATAAATTAACCAAAATGGAATCAAGCTTTGGATCCACATGATCCACTTGTCCTTCCTGTATTTTCTTTTCCACCAAGGCCAATTCTCTCTCAGCTTCAGGCGATAATTCTCTTGGACTATTCAAGTCCTTGTCACCCTCTAAGTTTTTGAACAAATTACTCAGTTCATCATTTTTACCCCAACAACAGTTGGTAGATGAGAAATACTTCTGAATAATCTTTGAAAGTCATTAAGAGTCTGTAGTTGATCTCTCGAAATTTGCACCTTTTGAGGTCTAATTTTTTGTTAACCAATTTTATATTCTAAATAATTAATAGAATCTCCTCTTTGTATCTTTTCAGGAGCAATTTGTAATCCCCAGCAAGGCAAAATTTTCTTTACTTCTTCAAACATTCTTTCTAATGTATCTGTGTTTGAGTCAGCTAGTAAAATATCATCCATGTAATGATAAATTATAGACTTACAAAATGGCTGTTGTACAAAATATTGGCTCAGGGTTGGGATATTCAACATTCCTTGTGGGACAACCCTCCAATGATATCTCTTAACTGGTTGAGAATTATTATAAGTAGGCACTGTGAAAGCAAATCTTTCTCTGTCTTTTACTTGTAAGGGTATTGAAAAGAAATAGACTTTTAAATTGATAACTATAAGTGGCCATCATTTAGGTAACAGAGTAGGCAAAGGAATTCCAGATTGTAGAGAGCTTATTGGCTGAATTACTTTGTTAATTGCTCTTAGGTATGTTACCATTCTCCATTTACAAGATTTCTTTTTAATAACAAATATAGGAGAATTCCAAGGGCTGGTTGATTCTACAATATGCTGAACATTTAACTGCTCTTGTACCAGCTCTTCTAAAGCCTGCAGTTTCTCTATTGTTAATGGTCATTGCTGACCCCATACAGGCTTGTCTGTTAACCATTTTAAAGGTAGAGCTGTTGTTATCTGTAGTTAGAGTTTTCCTGCCTGGCCCAGTCAGAACAAATCTCTCTTACCCGCCAGTCCCACAGTCACTCAGACCCAACCAAGAAAGCACACAGAAACTTACATTGTTTAGAAACTGTATGGCCGAGGCAGGCTTCTTGTTATCTACTTCTTCTGTCTTAAATTAACCCATTTCTGTTAGTCTATACTTTGCCACATGGCTTGTGGCTTACCAGTGTCTTTACATGTTGCTTTCCATGGCAGCGGCTGGCGGTGTCTCTCTCCAGTCTTCTACTTCCCAGAATTCTCTACTCTCTTGTCCCACCTATACTTCCTGCCTGGCCACTGGCCAATCAGAACTTTATTTACACAGAGCGATATCCACAGTACTTCCCCTTTTCTTTCTTTTTTTTTTTTTTTAAGGAAGGTTTTAACTTTTACATAGTACAATTACATATAACAAAACAATAATCAAGCAAGAATTACAGTTACAATATTAAAGAAGATATCCTATCTATCTTATATTTGTGTCTAAGGTTTTATATCTAACTTATCTTGTATCATAACTGAGGAAATTATAACTATCTAGTCTTCAACCACATCAAAGACCTCAGAAGGATATAATATTACCTGAGAACTGGGAGAAGGATGCAAGCAACTTTTGGGAGTCTTGTAGGGTAGACAGAGACAGCTGGCAGCCTGGACAGTCACCTAATGTTCCTTTGTAAAGTTGGGGCATCTGTCTTCAGCCCACAGGGCTAGAGTCTCTTGGTCACTTTTTTTAGTGTCCTGTAGAATGTCTGGCAGTTTCCTCTGCAAAGCAGGAACCTGAAGGACCATTTTGTCAGGCCAAGTTTAGTGGTCACCTTTCTATGGGTCCTGCATGTCCAGTTGATCAAGCAGTCCAGGCAAGAACAGTTTCTTGCCCAAATGTCTATTTTTGCCACGGTGGAAGAATAAA